>NC_031770.1:78236879-78440460 GCF_001522545.3 Parus major | reverse complement strand
TGCCGCCCGGCACCGTGCCGCCCGGCACCGTGCCGCCCGGCACCGTGCCGCCCGGCACCGTGCCGCCCGCGCGTTCTGCGTTACCGGTGTCGGGTGTGAGACGGAGAGCGGTTTCATGTCGGGTTTTAAGGGGAGGGCAGGAACCGACCTGGTGCACCTCCACCTCCAAAACTTAAAGAATCCATTCCCCGAAGAACCACAGCGTCATTAAGGTTGGAAAAGACCTGAGATCATCGAATCCAACCTGTGACCGAACACCACCAGGTCAAACAGACCATGGCAGTAAGTGCCACATCAGTCTCTCCTTAAACACTTCTAGGGATGGTGACTCCACCACCTCCCTGGGCAGCCCATTCCAATGTCTAATCACCCTTTCTGTGAATAAATGTTTCCAAATGTCCAGTTTAAACCTCCCCTGGCACAGCTTATGACTGTGTCCCTTCATCCTGTTGCTCATTCCCTGGGAGAAGAGGCCAACCCTCACCTGGCTACACTTCTTTCGGGGAGTTGTAGAGAGTGAGAAGGTCACCTCTCAGTCTCCGTTTCTGCTGGCTAAACACCCCCAACTTTCTCAGTCACTCGCCATAGGACTTGTGCTCCAGACCCTTCACCAGCTTTGTTGCCCTTCTCTGGACTCCAGCACCTTGCTGTAGGAGTGCACCTTCTTGCAGTAAGGAGTCCAGAACTAAACAGAGGCCTCAAGGTGTGGCCTCACCAGTGCAGAGTACAGGGCGCTCGATGCACAATCACCATCCTGGTCCTGCTGGCCACCATTGCTGATACAGGCCTGGTGCCATTGGCCTTCTTGGCTACCTGGGCACTGCTGGCTCCTGTTCAGCCACCAGCACCCCCAGGTCCTTTTCCACCAGGCAGCCTCCCATCTGCCCCCAGAGTGAGTACTTGTTTCTTATATCTGCCTTATTTTCCTGTTCCCTAGGGCATCCAGCTGGTTAACCTTGTGAAACTATGCCTTGATGCCTCAACTTTCCTGCGACCCTAATTAGACGTTTCTGAAACATTAACCACAGAGCACCCATTTCTACTTTTTGGAAGTAGCATGCAACACTATATCCCTGTATAACATTATAAGTTTTAAGAGCTGAAAAATCTCCTCTTACCCACAGCTGACAAAAAAATAGAGCTTTCTGGAGTTTTTCTTTCCATACATATATTTTAAGGATATAGTTCCACAGTGAAGCAAATAGTGGATTTTAGTAAGAGTTTTTGTGCTATGAAGATGATGGGATGCTGGAACAGGTTGCCCAGAGAAGCTGTGGATGCCCCATCCCTGGAAGTGCTCAAGGCCAGGTTAATGGGGCTCCAAGCAACCTCGTCTAGTGGAAGGTGTCCCTATGGCAGGGGGGTTTCAACTGGATTATCTTTAATGTTCCTTCCAACCCAAATCATTTTATTACCTTATTTCACTGCAGCTTTATCCACTGGAAGTTGTACAGCTACACATTGTGAAGGGACTTAGTCTCCACCTGAATCTGCCTCCTGTACTGTTGTGGAAGTGTCAGTGAAAGGTGCCTGGGCTACAGTGAGAATAGCATGAACACTGCAGCCTGGATGATGTTTAAACTGATGGGAAACTACATCATAAATTCTCATTTATGGGGGTTCTCACTAGTTGTCTCTAAATAGGTTTTGGGGTTTTCTTTGGTCTGCCTGTTTATTGAGAGGTTTAGTATATCAATCAGCTTAATTGAGGGAATAAGAGAAAAACAAGGAAGGATGAAGAAAAGCTGAAAAAAATTCGACGTTTTGACAAGTTATTAATAATATGACAAAAAACAATGTTCCACATATGGTCTCTTTTTAGGAGGGTTTAACTGTTGGGAACAGATAATCTGTTATTCTAGATAATCTAGAATAGTCAATTGTAAGGTTCTAAAATATTTGGCAATTTTATTCCTAAAATTATTGAGCTTGATACTACCAGGAAAACTAAACAGCTGACAAATTTTAAACAAGTTTTCTTCTGCAGTCCATGGCAGCGGATGACACTTTTCTCTCTGCTTTTCTTCCTATACATCCCATTTTACCTGTCTGAAATCTTGAGTGTGAGCTGCACTTTGCCCCTTTTCTGCCTTAAAGGCATGAGGAATGAGGTCTACAGTGCTGCCTTTTTCTCTGAGTGCCTCCCGCCGGCAACTGTTTTGGCTGCTGTTTCTGCAGGACTGAGAGTGAGAAGCTGTGTAAGCATTGGGGAAGAACTTCTAGTGCTTCAGGGAGTGCTCATCAGCCCAACTTGGGCACAGACAGGCAAGGAGTCGATACTGTTGTTATCTTTCCATCTGACCTATTCAAAAGACCTCAAAACTGATGTTTGCCACATCACACTGAAAATGTTGAGCCACCCTTCCTTACTGACATCAGGGTGAAAGACAAGCAAAGTAATGACAGCCATTCATCACTCAATCAGCCCTAAAGAAAGGCAGCTCCTTACCATTCCTTTACTAAGTGCTAAATAATTCTGTATTTCTACCGGTGCTCGTGGAGAGCTTTTACTCCATGTTAGTCTCTCTAGGACTGGAATTTCTTTTTTGGGAAAAAGCACTCACAATTAAGCCCGGAGTACATTACAGTTAAGTATAAATAAGTACAATTTTAGTTTGCATTTGGTAATAAGAATCCTATAAATACTAAGATAAGGGCTATTCAGGGCTGATGGGTGCTGCTCTGTAGTGTGAGCTTTGCAGATGAAACAGGGGTGAGCACCCAGTGTGGGGAGCCTTGCACTGTGCAGTGCTACTGCACCCTGGCTTTTGGAAATTGCCAGGGGAAACTCCTCATCTCTCTGTTAGATTGGAGGTTACAGGTTTACTAGCAGAGCCTGAATGCACTGCTATGCATACCTTTTATCCCCAAAGAAACGTGTCTCATATTTCTCAGCATCACTCAAAGCTACTAGCACTGGACAAGCTTGTAGGGCAAGTGAAGAACAGCTTTACTGTAAGTAGGCAACAATTGCAAGTCTGAAAGAAGTTAACCAAACCAATGCAAAAATATATACTACAAATATTAATTATTTTTCAAAGTGAGGTTCCTTCTTTTTCCTTTCTTTCCCCTCCTTCAGGCTTCCACATCTTTAATCTATATCCCAGCTGTCTGGATGAGGGTGCAAGCTGTAGAACAAGAACTGATCCTCTATTGCCACTCTCCAGAGAGATCCTAAGGCTGGTCTGAACAATAAGCCTGGTTGCCATAAAGCGTTACTTTATATATGAGTTGCTTCTGAATTTAGCTCACCACATGGCTTCACATTTGTGCACAGTGTCAGCACTGGCAGAAGGGAGTGCTGGTTTTGAGATAATGGGGATGTACTGGATTGACTCTCCTGTGTTGGCCCACACAAATGTATGTCTGGAAGTCTGGTGGTGCAACTACCTCCATTGCTTTCCAGGTCTAGGTAACTCCAAGTTCTCTTTTCTTGTCTTAAATTACTTTTTTCTTGTTCTTTCTCTTTATTTCTATTCCCCCCCCCCCCCCCCACTTCCTTTCTGTTCTTATTTTCGGTTTCCCTTCCTGGATTTTCTCCAATAACATTTTAGCTTTGATGACTCACATCTCTTGATTTGGTTTGGGGTTTTTACCAGTGCATCCTTTGGGATGCTGAGTTCCCTTCCCTCTCACCTTCCCAGCAGGAAGTCTATTGTATGTAGTTTTAATTTCTTCCTTTTCAGAACAGATAGTTCTCGTAAACTCCTGAGCTGACTTTGCCATATTTCACATTATGCATCATAAAATATTTGAGTAGGGAAACAATTGAGCTTATGAGTATGACCCTTTTTTTTTTAGTGTTTTGCAGATACCAGAATTTTTTATTTAAACTTCTCAAGTCTCTTTGATTTTTTAGTCACTTCAGTGTCACAGAAAGACAAGCTCTTTTCTTTTTAATAATAAATGAGATCATAAAAACATTAGAAGAGTTATACAGGATCAGATCAAAGGTCTACCAACCCCCTCTACCCACTAGTTTCCTGCTTCCAGATGTAGCTCAAAGTAAATGCTTAGGAAGGGGAGTAGGGTTAGAGTAAGCGTGTCCTTCCTCAAGTATTTGCCCAGCCTCTGGGAATATAAAGATTGGAAGCCTCCTAGAGAGTTATTATTTTTGTATTCATGAGAATGTTCAATCCTACATTAATTTCCTGCCCATAAATTTGTCCAGTCTTCCCTAGAGCCTTTACAAAATTTTAGCATCCCCAGTAACAATGGCAAGGAATAGCAGAGCTTAATTAGTGTTACAGGATGCATCTCCTTTAATTTGCTTTGTATCTGCTTTCTGTTCACTCTTTGCACAGTTTTAGAAGAAGCAGTGGGTAATCCTTCCCTCCACAGTCATCCCCTCATCGAGCCCCCATCCCCCAATCTCTTCTTCAGGCTGTGGAAACCTCATTTACTTAATCATTCTTCACAGGGAAATCAGTTCCTACCTTTGACCGTACTCTTGTTGATCTTCTTTCAACTTCTTCTGCTTTCTTTTTGAGAGGGGACTTCCAGAGTATAGAGTCTGTTTGGGAAGCAGGTATGACATGGGACTATGCAGGGGTGCCATACTGTTCTTTGCTTTCTTTTTTTTTTTTTGCTCCTTATCACTTCCTAAACTCTGGTGTCCTTTTTTGGCTGGCTCTGTGCACGGAGCTGACATTTCCACAGAACTGTCTGTCATAACTTCAGGATCTCACATCAGAGCAATAAAGGCCAGAGCCCATCATTTGCATTTGCTGTTCTGTTTGCTTTCCTTGGTAAGTGGTGCTTTATATTGATCTATGTTGAATTTCATGTATTGCTGTTGTACTCACTCAGCCTTTTTAAGCTCCTGCAGCTACTTTTGCATCAGCAATAAATAAATTATTACTAAGGTTTTTTTTTTACCCCTCTGCATACCATGTATTTCAGATCGATTCAGTAAGTTCAGCTGTAGGTCATGCAGATTTCTGTGGTAGTTTTCTTCCACTGTGAAAATTAACCATTTAAACCTTCTCTTTCTTCTACCTTTTATTGCATGTCTGCTTAGTTTGCTTAAAATCACTTACTAAGAGGCTTTAGGGAGCCTATGCACTAGATCAATTAATAACACACTTGATAAGTGTGATGTGAGTTTACCAAGTGTTCTGACTATTGCCCTACAGATCATAATTATCTAGATACACACTAATTCTACTTTTAAATAATAAGCCTTTTTCCCTGGAATAGATGTGAAGCTTAGTGGGATTTTTAGTTTTCTGGATTTCTGTAGAACTGTTCAAAACATTACAATTCTGCTTGCCCTTCCTTAGCACAAGAGTGATTTCAAGGAGGAGTTCACACACCACAATTAGAAGTTTGTGTTTCACTAGCTTCCTCAAAAGTGTCATTTGGTCTTGTTGAAACTGCAGCATCTTCAAGATGTAGGAACCAACTTCCCTCATGAAAGCCTCAAAAGTGCTGTGGTGCAGGGAATTTCTCCAGATTTTTCACACTGAAAACAGGAGCAAAGAATGAATGCAATTACATAGCCTAATTTTCTCTGAACAGACTTCCTCATGGGGGTCAGATTCATGAATTTTAAAAGGCATATATTGTTAGTTTTGATGACTAAACAGTGTTACTCTGACATGTAGTGTAAGTTTCCTTTTGCCCTTTTATAAGCCTTGAATGGTGAATTTTGTGCCTTCAAGACAGTGTTCTCTGTTTGCCTTCATACCATTTGTGAGGATCTAATGCACGTTGAGGGTTCTGTTCCTTTTGTTTTTAACAACATCTTCATTTTTAGGTATCTCCCCTTTCTGAAGTTGAGCACAGCTCTGGCAGATATTTGGGGTTTCTGCTGCAAAGTTAATCTTAAAGTACGATGGTTGCTTATACTGACTATACTTGGTTTAGTCAAGTGCCATAATCTAATCATCTAATCTAATCTAATCTAATCTAATCTAATCTAATAATCTAATCTAATCTAATAATCTAATCTAGTTAGTGCCATAATCTAATAATAAAAATTAACAATAAAACATAACTAAACTTTATGCAAGAAAATCTCTCTTCACTTGGTTACCTAAAAGAAGCTACAAAGTTGGTGTATTAAGGCAGACCAACTAGTTAATATTAAAAAAAAATTAAATTAAATCAGCTAGTTTTTCTTGTTTACAAAGGTAATTCTGTGTGCTGTCTCTAGGAGAACATCATTGTAACTATTTTATTGTGTAATGGAAGTGTTCATTATCTAGAGCTACTGCAGCAGAATGCCCAAAAATACTTCAGGGAAATTTGAGTCTGAGTCTTTGTTAGTGATTGGGAACAGCATTTTCTTTCAGTGTTTAAATCTCTTCTGTGTTACTCCACATAAATAGCATATTACTGGAAGATAATAGGTTTTATTTAATTGCTAAATAATTGCTATTTATCTTACTGACTTTTCTCATCCTAAGTGATGAGACGAACAGATTCAGATGAGATGAAAACATTGAGGTGACAAGATGGGAGAAGAGCAACCTGCTATTTAATGTTCTTCTCATAGGTGTATGACCCAGCCATTTATTGCTATCACTTGCAATCACTTCATTAATTAATGAGGCATAGGGAAAATAAAGCTTTTATGTCATATTTATACAGCCTTGGCAAATTAAATGTCAAATACATTTTTAAACAGAAAATATATCTTCATGTTCCTTAATAAGAGACTGCCTCTGTCTCTTAGAGAATACAAGGTTGCTGAGCTATTTGATTACTTTTACCAGAACTCTTCTTAATATTGACATCTTTCAGAGCCTTTCTTACAATTATATCTTATTTCTTACAATGTCCTAAAATCACACTTTGCAGAATCAGGAGAAACAACAGATATTTACTTTGTTCTTTTTAAAATTAAATGCTATGTGAACTATTACAACAAAATAGAAGTTGTAAAACTACATTCCAGTATCTGGAATTGAATCTGGATATTATAAACACAGAACTCTGGGTAAGAAAGAGGCACTCTGTTTGAGGTAGATATTTCTCAGACGCTTCTTCAACTGCTTGGAATGTTTCATTTGATAAAGTAAGAAAATCAAATATGCATACATATTATTTTACTCATTGTATTCATATTAAAATAGATTAAAATATTTTTCAAAATTAAAAAGTATAGGAAAATGTAACTACCTTAGCTACAGTGCCAATATATTAATTTTAATAGATGTAATTATGCATCTGGACTTCACTTATGATGGTGTATAAGTCCTTCTATGAAATTTGCATAGATGCAGGTATTTTTCAAATCTTTAATTGTAGAATTTTGTTTCCATGTTGTCTTGTTCTTAAAACTTAGCAGGTTTTGTGGGTGTGTCTTGCTCTCAGTAGCTCAGTTTTTCTCATACAGGGAGAGATCAAACAGCAGGTGATGTCCCCTGACAGCAGCTAATACTCAGGCTGCTATAAATATGATGTGAAACCTTGTGCTTGATCCCTCCAAAATGCACTGTATCCCCTATTCAGTTATGCCTAAATGCAAGGATTCAACTATTAAAATAAACAATGTTTGATGTTTAAGAAGTCTGTTGTTCTACTGTTCACTGATATTTACTCTCATACTATGAAGAAGCAATTATCACTGTCTAAATATAATTAATTTAAAGAATAATTTCTATTCAGAGCAGTAAAACTTATGACTGGTCCTACTAATGAACAACACAATTGTGATGCTCTTCCCTAGGATATGATATTAATATGTTCAGTGTTTGAAGGTGGAAGTCTGTATCTGTAAAGAATAGAAAGGGTCAGGCAGCACAGTTAATCCTATAACCATGGTAATATTCATTAAAACCCACATAAGCCATTTCAACTGTGTAAGTAATTTGTTAACTTTAAGAGAAAATAATCTAATATTGATAATTTCTTAGGAGGGAGCTCATAACATTGCAAATTTTTACCAGCACACATTCCCTGTCCTGATATTCTTGACTGGACCAGGTAAGAGACCTCCTGATCCTGCAGAGACTGCATCCTTCTGTCATGGAAGTGCTCATACAAGGTGGCTTCTGCTGGAAGACTCTCCTATGATCTAACCTGCTTCGCCTGGTTTTGCTCTCTTGGATATTCACCAAAACTACAATGGAGCTTACCCAGGCTCTCAGGGCAACAGAGGGAAAGACCTGAGCATTTTAGAACTTACAGACTCCCTCTGCTCAACAGCAGAAAGCAGAGTCAAACAAGGCCATCCTGGTTTTTGGTCCTCAGTTTTACATATGCTGTGTAGGGAAAGTATGGGCAAAGGCTGCCACTCCTTGTCAGCACTGAGAAGATGCAGCTAATATGCAGACAAGATTTCTTCATGCATTTCATGTGACATGAAGCAATTGTTCTGCCAGAGGTAATAAGCAGGCACCATTTCTAAACACAGGGCCTTTGCAGATCAGAGAAATTGTGGTCTGAAGCTTGAACTGACGTGAATCCTCTGGTACTCCTTAATCTCCAATTGCTGCCAGAGTATCAGGGTGTAATCCCATCAGCATCCTTTGTGATCCCTAAGCCAGGCCCTCTTGGGAGTCAGAAATGGATGATCAGGAGGTTCTCTATTCCTTCTCAAAAAAGCAGTGCTGAGGGAGTTTTCAGAGGCACCAGTGATCAGATCTGAGTGCATCCCTCCAGAGAACAGCAGTTGACTCAGCCTCCTCTGGAGGATCCCCTAGGTGGAAGCCTGTGGTGGTGTTGTGCAAGATACAAAAACGTCTGGCTATTACTTGTTCTCGAATGAGGCAAGCAACCCACTGCCCACAGGCAGCCTGATGTTACGCAGGGGAACTTAAGATGCCAGATGGAGCTGGAGAAACTGCTGAGTGGCCCTGGTAGCTGCATGCATAGTGAAAACCATTAATATTTGCTGTAATGCAGCTGACGATTCCCCCAGAAGCTGTCACAGTTGCCAGAATTACCAGGTGACCCTGGCTGGAGCCAGCTGCCCTGTTAATTGATATCTTTCATTTGTCATGAAGATTCTGCAGTTTATTGGCATGTTTAAGGAGTTTCTATGGACTGCAATGGGAGTTTGTGACACAGTGATTGTAGGGTTTGTCTATTACATATAAGTAAGGGATAAACTAAGATAGCTTTAGCATAATTAATGCATATTATACTAGAAGTGTCATAGAGTTTGAAAAACATTACTCAGCCTACCAGACTGGTTGTAGGCAGAAGCAGATGAAGAGATTATCCATGTCCTCTCCTTTTGGGAATCAAGTGGGTCCAGCTCCATGTGTCCCTCTGCTGCTGTCGCCCTACTTTCAGTTACCACAGACCTCACTAGGATCTACACTAACTTGATCATACTTTATACCTACATTTCTGCAACAAAGGCAGGACTTGCCTTGCAGGAGCTGGGAGGGAACAGCAGATAGAGAGGAACCAGTGGCTCTTGTTCATGTTTCTCCACATGCTTCATGGGTGGTGGGCCCGTGCAAAGCCAGGGATTGCTGAAGGTTGCAGCAGAAGAGCTGGTGATGGAGAAATGAGCTGGATGATACTGCATGACAAAACAAGAGGCCAAAACCTTATTTGAATTAGTAAGCAGTCGGTTTTGCAATGCTAATCAGACATGTACCCCTGACCTGCAGCCAGCCTGGAGATGCTTGATACAGGAGCAGATGAATTTTCCTCACTTAGTGATTTTGAAAGGCGTGACCATTAAGATCATTCCTCTGTAAACACAAGAGGGCACTCCCGCCTCACTCCTCAGTGGTTTGTAGCACACGGAAGTTTTTAATGTAACAGATTTGCAGCTAATCCATTGTACATGCTTTGATAACACAACACTGTGCATCTATAAACATTTATAGCTCATGCACTTACAGGCCATATTCAAGAAATGTGGCCTTAGTTTGATGCGTTCTCTAAATTAATATGTATGGAGAAAAGATTGAATTTAATCCTGATCTCAATGCAGTAAAAACAAAATTCATATGTCCTTTTAACCGGAATCACACTGAAACTGGGGGCCTATAGACTACTTGTTGGGATTTTAGGTACATTAGGTCATGGAAACAGAGATTACTTGTTTTGTCTACAGTGAAAAAACCTCCAAGAGCAACTACAGGGGGTTAATGGGATTTAAAGTTGTTACACTTGCCAACACTAGTGTCTTGAAGTGGAATGTCGGTGATCTATTCATATAAACTTTTTGTTCACTCATTTTTGTCTACCTAATCTGCTGTGCTATCAGTGCTTTTCACACTCTAGTCACACAAGAAAAAATGTATTTTAAGCCTACTCAAGGGCCTTTTGCCTGTAGGGGTCAGAGTTTCATTTGATCGCTTGGAAAGATTTTAACTTTTAATATTGTTCAGCAAAGTAAAAGAAAAGCTAGGCTTGCAAAGGAGAACTTTCTGTCCATTTTGAAATACAAATGAAATCCACAAATCCACTCTTTAAATGTAAATATAAATATTTACACACCCTAAAGTCCACTGTGCTAATTATCTCAGTTTAAATGCTTACAGTTTCTTCATTTGGAGAGAATTATTTGGTATTGTCTAAAGCTTTTCCATGGAGAAACAAATTTTAACTGTACATTTAGCCTCTTCACATTCTTTCTTCAAGGTGTATTTCCATACTATTTTGTGTAAATGGGATGCACTTTTCATTGTCCCTTGACAGTCCTCTCCTTGTGAAGTCTGTTCTAGCCTCTGTTTCCCATATAAGACAGAAAATGTCAGGCAGTAGAATAAGGAGTGGGGTGGGAGGAGAGAGGCCTGGCAGTGCCCCATGGGAGATGGCAGATTTGTGTACATGAGTCTTGTTGAGATACCAGATTGGTGATCTTCCTCTGCACTTCTTACCCCTTCTTCTTACCCTCACGCTTCCTATGGTCATTATGAGTTTCATCACCAATTTCTTAAACTCTTCCTTTGGCCAGGAGGTCTGATGTCTCTCAGAATATTTTTGATTTGAGATGCTGAAAGCAAGAAACAGAAGAAGGATCAGCACTATCCAGTACATCATTCTGGGGGAAAATTTGAGGACTTGAAGTGTAAAGTACTAGAATAAGAATTATGTAGAGTGCTGGCATTAAAGGCATGTGAGTATGGGCTGTGGAGATTTGCATTGCATTTTATCTTCCTGACACTTTTTTATTTTATGGCCCAGCAGACCCATAAGCTCATGCCTGACTGCTTCATAAAGTAGACTGTTAAGTATGTTTTGAAAAGATTAAAATCAGACAAAGTGTTTGCAAAGTAACTTCATAGAAAAATATTGAGTAACTGAATTGTCAGTTACCTGTTGCTTCTTCAAGGAAATCTGTTTACAAAAACATTCATTTTGCCTGAAATAAATGAAGCAGTGACAGATCCTTTTGTATTAATGTGCTCATTTAATTTTCAAGCATGATCTTCTCCTCAGAAATAGTAAATGATTTGTAAGTATGGATGTTTCTGAAATGACGGTCATAAAAGTTGACTTTTAGGTATGTTAATGAACTCTATTGAAGAGGCTGGCTGCTCTACAGTCAGCCTCCTCTGCCAGCACCAGGAAATTGCTCCCCCAAAGAGGGTCAATAGTGATTATTGAAACAGAAGAAATCAATTTGAAATGTTAGTGACTCTCTCATAGGTTTTTTTCCTTTTCCTATAAAAGGTCCTAGTCATATGCATGGCAAAGTTGGTACAGGAGGAGGAACTTGTCTTAAGTAGTATAATTTGAAAATCTATTGTGACTATGAATTTTGTTACGAGACATTATTGTAATTAATTATGCAGTTTATTATTGATAATTATTCATTTTCTATTTTTTTTTTATTGAATTATGAGGCCTGTACATCCCATCCTCCATCACAGACAAGCCCATTCCTTTCTCCTGTCTTACAGCAATATGAAGTGCTCAGGCCGGAGATGTGTTGGTGCAGTGGTTGACTGATGGCTGTTACATCCACAAATGCTGTGTAGAAGCTTTTCTACCCTGTCTTTGAGCTGTATATGGAAAACTTTGCATTTTGTGCAGGCAGCTCCTGGTGCACAGAGCATGCTGCCCAGGGAGAGTCCTGTGACACTGGAGGCAGCATGGGGATGTGCTGAGGCCAGTGCTCTTTGGGGACAGCCAGTCTTGGCAATATTGGCTCAGTAACCTCCATTTGTCGACTATGCTTTAACAATAAAGTTAAACTTCTCTGTATGGTTAGACTTCAGTTTTGGATGTGTTTAAACAGTGCAGGAAACAATTGCCAAGGAGAGAAATTGTGAAAGGCCTTACACCAAAAATGTTTGTTTAAATCACATTTGCAAGTAAAATGAAAAAAATGGTTTGCTTATGGCATTGTCATATTGTAGTTTAAGAATGTCCTGAAGGTAGATCCTGAGAGGGGTAAGTCAATATGTCCTGAATCTCATCCATGCTTGAAAACATGAGTTTTGTGTGACTGCCTGCTCAGAGAGACCTACCACAGTTAGTGATGGAGCAACTGCCCTCAGGGAAACCATGCATCAGGAAAAAGAAGACTGAGATGGATTGTTTTGAAACAGTATACAAATAATGTGGAGTATTAATGTACTTGACTGCTGTACAGACATTCAAGCAGCAATGCAAGAAGGAAAACCAGCAAGAATTATGTGGGAGATCATGAAGCAATGGCTGTAGACAAAATCTGCCACAGTAGTTCTGTCAGTAAAATAAAAACTTGCTTAATGTTATTTGTGTGGTATGAGAATGGGACAGAAAGACAAGACACAGAAGTGTTCCAGTTTATAATTATAATAACTCAGCATCAACTGACATCAGAAGTCTGTCAACTAACTTTAGTAGACCTTTAGTCAAAATGTATGTCACTGAGAAATACCAGAATGGAGACAGCAGAATAATTTGGGTGAGGATCTTAAAAATAAGACACAATGCTTTAGCCATCTGCTGCCAGTCATCACCAGCAAAGGAAAGTCTCTGAAAGCTCTTGAAATTCCAAACAAAGCATCTCCAAAATGCTACTGAGTAGAAATTGCTCTTGGAAAGTAGAACTATGCAATGTCAGGGGTGCCAAAGCAGCATTCAGAATCAAAAATATGAAAGTGCTTGTGTTGCTAAGCTGTATATTGCTTCAATGACTACAAAGCTGTGCCTCATCTCAGTCTCTTTGTGAGGCTGCAGTTTAAGAGTGGGGCTACAGTTTAAAATAATCTGGTGTCAACATCAAGGATGTACAATTTTGAGGCCTCTAAACCATTATTCTAATGAGAAATCAAGTTATTTATTGAGATACTTAAACTTTGACTTCTTTTATTCATGGGTATGTATGATCCATGGTCATGGATCCACGATCCAGCATCCTCAGGCAGCTCCAGAGATAAGCAAACTGAGACACCCAACACTGCAGTTTGAGCTATGATGGCTATTGAGCAGCTAATAGCAGCTCAGAGTTATTAATTAACATGCCTAGACATGACACAATTATTAATCTAAGTGGATAATTTCTGTTTTGGCAAAACAATGGTAACCAGGGCACTATGAGAGGGAAAGGGTTGAGTCATCTGAGGGCAGAAACCGTCACAAGTTTGCATACATTTTGCTATTTTAACTGAACATTTTTAATGACTTTTTGAGTGTCTGAATCAAAACAGAGAACCTGTAGTTTCCACTCCCTAATGTCTAAGAACTTAGTTGTGTAGTGTTATTCAAAATGCCTCCTCCACCTCCTCTTTACTTCCTTAGATCTTGTGCAAGGCACTGAAGAGTCTCGTAAGGAATTCAAATGTACAGAGCTGCTATGTTTGTGCTTACTGAATGTGAAGGCAATGAGGATGAACCCACTCCGTGGTCCTGCAGGGGCTTATTCACTTCCTGAGCACTGACTAGGAGGCCAGAAACCTGTACTTTGTGTCTGGCTGAAAGTTGAAACACGATGCGAAGAACTCAAATAGTGAATTTTTAGAAGGTAGAATTGCAAGAGAAAATTCGTGCTGTACATGAACAAAAGGATTTTTAATAGTTCTCACATCTCTCATAAATTCATTGTCATTAATCTCAGTGAAACTGTGTTGATTAACACTGAATGCAAATGAGATTCTCCTCTTTCATTCTGCCTCTCAGTAAGGGATTTCCTGTGGAGACACACTGGCTTGCTCTAGAAGCCTCTGTGTGGCCATGTGATCCCATTGCAGTTGTTTTCTAAATAGTGGGAGTTGCTGGGTAAGATATCAGCAGGCATGGAGCAAGTGAATTACCTCCAGAGAAGAAGTTAAATGCTAGTGACTTCATCTGTTCACTAGAGAAGGAAGATTTTATTTTTTTTTCCCCCCAGAGGAAGTGGGATAAAAAAAACAAGATTCAGGATGTACAGATCTAGGAATGAGAGCCTTGTCCTTGCAGCACAGGATTGCTATTCTCAGATTGCAGACCATGATCTTTGTATTGAATCTGCAAGGCCAAGGCCTGTGGTTTATTAGGCTTGCTCTGTCTGAGCTTCTCTTGATATGTTTGTATCTTGGTTTTACTTGGCCTAGCTGCAACAGCAGTTTCTCTAATTGACCAGTTATCTGTGGTTAATTTATTTTGCTTTTGTGCATCTTTGTGTTGTACAACCATGGTTCTGTACAGATATTTTAGCCGATAGTAATTCTATATGTGGAATGAGATATTTATAGCTCAAACACAGTGATGTAGTGTAGAGAAGTACAGCCCTGGAGTGATAGCATTGGCCTTGAGAGACAGAAAAATGGAACACAGCACAGAGGAGTGCAGCCAAGGGATGATAAGAGATAGGGACCTATCCTGGCACTGGAGACTCCACAGCTATGAACAGTTCTACAGCTGCCAGATAAGGAAGTGCAGATCTGGACAACACTGGTTGCAGGGGTAACAAAGAACATAAATAAGTATAATTTTTTGCAGTGAAATGTATGTCTGAGGTGCAGGGAGTCTCTCAGATAGTCTGGATATCGTCAGTGCAGAGCTACCCTGGAAATGATAGGACAGCTACACAGCCCACCTCCATGGACCTTCAGTCAGACAAATGGAGTAGACCTCTGCGAGGAGGGAGCTGAGTTTTCCTGGAACTGACAGGTGGTACAGACTTAGAGGAAAAATCTCAGTTTCTGAAGGTCACTTCACACTTTACTGCAAAGATATGCAAAAATAAGGGCACACTACCAGCAGCACTGGCATGACACTGTCAGACGTAGTATTTATGATTCTGTCACCAGGAGAACACAGTTGAGAAGCATTAAAGTTGAGAAGAATGCACTTAGTAATTCACACTTACTCTGTGTAAGCTAAGTGTATGCATAGGTTTTCAAGCTATATTGTATTAAGTTCCTTATATGATTCTATAGATTGTTTACAAGATGCTCTGCAAACATCTTCTCCTAACAGTCCTTCAACATCTGTTTCAAAGGTGTTTCTGTAAATGAATATTCTGTTATTGGTCTTCCTGATTTCCCTCAGTGAAGGAGAAAGATGATGAAGTGTGGTTTATCTCTGACAATAGTTTTACTCTGCCCATCTAAAAATGTCCAGTACCCATGAGCTACTGCTGCTGGCTGGTTTGTTAGCCTGTGTGATTTACAGCAGACCCACTGTGCCACAGTAACAAATGTGTGTTTTCCCTTTCAAGACATGTTCTTTCACGCTGTTGATGAACAGTCTTCCTGGATTGGGCCATCATCCAAAAAAAAGAATGATACATACAATAACCTCAGATCTTCATTTCTCATTTAATTGCATTTCATGTTGCTTTAAGAGTGTCCTCTCACTGTAGTATTATCCTTAAATGGATGTCAGGAAAACAGCTGGCATATAGTTAATTTGTGTAGGTGGTTTCCTTTTCACAGATCTATTATGCCCAGTAGTGCAGCAATTTGTATTTGTTTCAAACAGGCAGACAAACTTACTCTTGTGCTTGGCTCAGTGCAAGGCAGGACCTGTGGTATTGTAATTCAGAGATTTCTTCCAGAGGATGAAAAATAGCTGTTGATGTAGAACTCCATGGCTCAGGAATCAAATTCTCTATCCATAGTCCCTAAATGAGAGCAATGCAGCTCCTTAGTGCTTAGAACTGTTGGGGGTTTTGATGTACATTAGTCCTGCAGTTTCATGGTGGACTAAAGGCAGTCTAATTGCACAATATTGTTGTCCCAGCTATCAGTGCATGTTCTGATCTCTGTTCTTATATTGGCTCAAGCGGTGCTTCAGATGTTTATTCAACTAAAACTGCAGTAAGATTAGTTCCCAGTCAGAGCAGCAACCAAACTAAGCTCAGCCCCAGGTGGTGAAGACTGAACCTGATGTGGGAGGAGTACATGGGTAACACAAGGGCACCCATTCAGTGGTGCTGTGCTTTTTGATCACCTGGTTGTGGTCATGGTGCTACAGCAACAGACATGTTTCTTACATCTGTATTTTCAAGGCTGACAGAAAATGACAGGGGCTAAACTCACAGGATGAGATTCTTCATCACAGCCAGTGCAATGATTGAAGCCTTATTTTCTGCAAATTTCTACCTCACAAATCCTGTTCCCTCTCTTTACAATAACTCAAGATCCCCCATTTTGCTTCCAAAAATTTAACTTTTTTTGAATGTAAAAAATGAGTGAAAATTTCACTTTGTGAACGTTATGGCACTCTTTTGGTTACTTAGTTTAGAGAATTTATAGAGTGCTAAATATTATTGCATTAAATGATCTCTGAGAACCTGGCAAGAGCATGGAAGAAGGCAAGGAATTCTTGCTGTGCTAGAACTGCTTCCTCTCTAGCCCACTGGAAGAACCTGCAGCTTCTCATACAGTATTTTGAAATCTTTCTCACAGAAAGATTTTGAAGAGCAGTCATATTGCAGAATGGTAGGCACCAATAAATGTCTTCTTAAAAGGAGAAGGCTGGATGAAACGTCTCAAATAAAGCTCAGCTCCATTTTTGTAATATGATGCTCTTACTCAAATCAGCTTGAAAGCTTTCCAGCAAAGTCATGAGTAAGCCTAAATTGATCACATTTTTACTATACCTGTTTTACAGTAGCTGACATTGATTTGATATTATGGTTCTATTTTAGTGCTTTGTAAAATGAATGCCTTAACTCATTTTTCTCATCCCTACTCTAATACAGTATTCCTGTCTGCAATCTGTAGAGGCACCAGAGATATACTATATACAATTCTAGAAATGCACCAATCAAATTATTATGCAGTTCTCCATAAGAATTATGCAGTGCACCATAAGAATACAATATGATGTGAATAATGTGTTGTCCACACCAGATTTATGGGTTTGCATTCTTGTTGCATTTCTCTTTCTGTATTGTTTGTATTCTCTCAACCATTTGTAAATACTTAGGTATAAGTTATGCAGATGTCAACTGCCCTTTGTTACCATGGGTCTTGAGGCTGAAGTAGTTACAAAAAGATGTTCATTTCAGAATGCACCATGAGCTCTAGAGTTATACCTGGAATTCTTGTTTCAGGTTTCAAGATGATACATTTACCTTCTCACATAGATGTAGGAGGGGGGCAAATTAGAGCAGGTCTTTGTTCCCAAATAGAGGGACAGCATAAATTAGCTGCAACCAATCCCAGTGTGCAGAGATCAAGGGAAAAGTCTGAAAAAAGGATGTCTTATCTTTTGTGAATAATAACCAGGATGGCAAACACTTAAGCAAACTGGACATCCCTAAGGGGATGCACCCATGAATACTGAGGAAGCTGACTGATTTGTGCACAGAGAAATAATTACTGCAATTAACTTTGTAACTTCAATTTTTAATGGTCAACATGGATGATACTCATAAAATTTAGATCAGTGTCATTCTGGTTCATTTCCCTTGCCTGTACAAAGCACATTAAATCCATTCATTATGGTTTTCCTAGAACATCAAGCTTTCAGTTCATTATGATAAGGTACATTGAAAGAGGAATCACCTTACTTGAATATAGAAATTTACAGCAATTTGGAAACTTTTGTTTCCAAATTAATTGTGCATCGTATTACCCTGCTTGGGGCCAGCAATATCCATCAGAGGGGTAGGGCAGGTACCTGGGAAAAGTATCAGTGTCAGACACGTAATTTCTCATGTTGCTGTATCATATCAGAGACCTTGGGTTCTATGGGTTCCTCTCATTTTTCAGTCTCGTCATTTGCAATCTACAGTAATGTTGCCACTGTTATTTTGGTAAAGTAGCCATGGTTCATACATCTTTGCAGGTATAGTGACCAGAATGGCTTTTTTTCTAATTTTTTTTTATATTAATATAATACTGCATTAAAGGATTAACAGTTGTCCTAACTGCATATAATAATTTATGACTAATGCATTGTTTTAGCTTATGTGACAATATACCTCTTTGTGGTTTCCCAAAAACAGGAGACATGTAACATCTCTGACATAAATTCATAGTGGTAAACTTTCAATAGGTATGAATTTTTCCCCAGATGCCCAGCCTTTTGAATTCTCTTAGTTTCTTGTTGTTTTCTACCTCCATTCACCCCAATACTTGTTCTTATGTGTTGTATTCCCACTCCATTAGTGTTACAGACAGCTAAAATGCTTTGATTTGCTATTTATATCTTTTAATTAAACCAGATAGCCCTTATCATAGATTTTACCCCTAAGGTATATAATACTATTTGTTTCCTTTTGACATGAGTGGGCAGGCTTTTTAAGGGTGAAAAGGTCCAGGTAAGGGATATAGTCATTCTTTAACATTTAAAGACTAGTTTCTATAAAATGGAAAAATTAAAGGAATCTATAAAATTCCTGTTTTAAGAACAAAGACTGCAATAGTTAGTGATTTTTCCCCCCTAGGGATTCTTTTTGCAAAACCCTGTCAATTGAGTATGGTGAGAAAGAGTTTTGAAAAGCTCAGGATTGAATGGGTGTGAAGCAACAGAGTTGACTGATCAGTAGAAATCTATTTCTAATCAAAAAACTCATCCTGCTTGCCTTAAAGTAAGCTAAAAATGAAGAGTTGCAGCTCCCTACCTGTCTGAAAAACAGAACCCCACCTTTGAATCATGAAGATCTACCTCCTCATCTTGAAACAACAAAATAAAAAACAGCTGTATTTTGTAGTACAGGATTTTATGCCCTTGAAGCAAAATGGAACAAAGGGCAGTTGTACAATCAGATTTCTCTCCTGATATATTGAAAGAACAGCATGGCATTACTGTGGTAGTTTTGCTGCTTTAAAGAAAAAGTTGTTACAATTGGTTTCCAGATCTTCATTCTCTTGCCTCTATGTTGTCTCCTCTAGAGGGCAATTTAACACAAGCTATATATTTATGAGACTTTTAGGCTGGTAAGTGCTCTGTCAGTGATAAGAGAGGTTGAAGAATTTATTTCCATTTAAAAGGCCTGAACAAGCTAAAACTGGTTTGTGTGGCTGCCTGTGCATAAAAGATTTGCAGGGGGCTGCTTAGACTGTTAAGAGTTCAGAAAGATGTCTGTGCTCCCAGGGTCACATTGGCCTTTTCCAGTCCTGTAGAAGGTCAAACACAGGTTTCAGAATGTATTCATTGTTCAGAAGAGAGTCCCTTCAACACAGGCTTGGGGACATAATCCACCTTTTTTTCTGTATTGCTTCCCCCTGGTTCCTTAAAACTTGAAAAATAAAAGAAATGCATTACCAAGCATGAACAAGTAATTGATATTCATGGTGCTGCTGTCCAACTACCTGCATGAGGGTCTTAAGGGCATACTGAGCTCGTGGCTGGGGCACTGGGGACGTGTTCCAGATGCTCAGGGAGTCATTTCTCCTTGTTGAGGTTGCCACTTGCCTGCCCTTGGGAAGCTGTGCCTCAGTTTCCATGAGTGAAAGGAGGATAACATGCAAAACAGCTGCACCTTATTAAAATGGTGTTTCATAGACCTCACCAGGTTTCTTGAAAGAGGGGTTCTGTAGAGGCCATTGCCATGGGCCCTACAAGAGCAGGAGATGCCAATCCGCTTAAATGGAAAAAAAATTATAAATATCAGACAAGTTGATGACCCTGCTCTCAGAAACAATTTGCAGAAATATTAATAGCCTTGTAGTGTCACAATGCTAACTGGGCTCAGCCCTGTTTTTTTCTTTTTAACCATAAGTGGCTTGTATTTCCATACCCTTTAACCTGAAGTGCCTTGTATGTTTGAAGGGGTAATATACTTTTTTATCAGATAAAAGAACATAAAAATAAAAATAGGGGATAAGGACCTGCTTCTTTTATTCTCTGAGCATAACTGCCATAAACTTCTACCTCTTCTGCTTATGCCTAGAATAAATCTCAGCAATAGCAAAGCTAATCAGTAATTGATCAAAAGGCCTATTGGTAACAATTTTAAAATGCAGCTGGGAAAAATGAGAGGAAAGGCAAAGTGCATTGCTTAAAAGAGAGAAACTTAAAGTCTAAGGAGTTCCTGCCATGTTGGTATGAATTGGAGAGTGATGCCTTTCAGAGGTTTACTGAATTATTAGTTCAGATCATACAGGAACTTCAAACTCACGAGTGCTGGGACCTAAATCTGTTTGTCACAGAAGCCTTTTACTATAGCATGGCTTTCTGTGAGGTGGCTCCAAGAACAGTTAACTGGAGCTCATCAGGCAGAGGATATGGTGGAGGTGAAGAAAAAATGTGGTGTCTTGAGCTAATCTTTAATTTTTTGAACTGTGTCTCCAGTGCAATTAAGATAAACTGGGATTTGTTTAATTTATAAGAGCTACCTTAATCTTCATAAATCTGTCCTCTTCAGGACAGATTTAGAGTTACTTGAGTTAAAGAGTAACTTTTTGGTTACTGGTTCTTCTAGCTGCTATATGAGGGATCAAGTCAAGATTTCTGTAATTTGAGTGATTTCTATGACACAGGCAGTGTTCCTGTGACTTTTTCAAAATGTTTTTGAAACCCTACTTTTAGAATATGCTGTAATAATGCAAGGGTGATCTTTAAAAGCCCCCACTTCTCTTGCAGTCAGTAATTGTCAGAAGTATGAGAAAGTTTTTCATCACTGAAATAGGAATTGAACAAATTGACTGGCAAACTGGCACTTTGGAACAGTGCCAGCTTCCAAAATATGGGCACAGCAGCATGAATTATGAAGATGCTTTTTTGACTTCGAGTTCTTTGGCTTTTAATTAAATACCTCATACCAGGAATAACCAGTTTACTGAAGCTGTTGTATTAAAATCAAACTACCAATCCGTGTAATTTGCTGTATTGGATTGGATGTCTGATCTAGCTTTGGCATTGGTGAATACTTGATGCTGCAGTAGGAGAGAGGTCTTCAGTAATACTGATTGAATATAGTTCTTTATTTTGGAGATTATGATTTTTCCCTGGTCTTCACATATGACTTACACCCTTGAAAGAGGAAGCTGGATTTTCTCCTTTTGTTTGAATTCCTTTACCTAAAATCCTGGCAGACACTCTGGTCCTGAAAATTCTCCATTTCACTCATGTGGAAATTGATGTGAGTTGCTTGGCATATTGGTCTTGCCAAAACTCATGGTTGGTTTATTTTACATATAATAACATTTTCCACATCAATTTGCCATGGATTATTAAGCTTTCTCTTCTTTCAAATTTCTCTAAAGCTGCACCATAGACTTGAGTACAATGTCAAACATGTAACACAATAGATAGCTAGCCACAGCCTTGCCTGTCTGAATGCAAATGTTGCATGAGGTTAATAATATGAATTATTGAATATCGGTGGAAAGAACTGTGAGTTTCACAATGTGTCAATTTGCAAATGTTGCTATGCTAAATGAAACTGGGCTTTCTGTTTTGTTTTGTGGGGGTTTTTTTTTGAGGGTTTTTTTTTAGTATTGGAAGCAAGAATTCTGAGTTTCAGAGCTAATTTTATCTAACAATAGACTTATTCTTAGAAGTAAAACTGAAGTAAAACAGAAGTAAAACTGGGTTAATTTTAAGTCTGACTCAATAAAAATTTCCAGACTTCTACACAGCAGAAAATCACAATGCAATGCCATTGTGAACTTTTAAAAATTTTGCTGTTTGCAGTCTTCAGCACACTCTTACTTAGGTTTTATGAGACAACTTTCTCTCAAATTAGCTACTGTGGCACATGCGTGACTTCAATACACCAGTCTATTGCCCCACAGATGGGGAAACAGGAAAACTCCTGTCAGTGTGTACCCTGCCGCTCTTCTAGGAGGCATTGCTTGGGGTGCCTGGGTCACAGATACTTTTATTTTGTTTTTTAAATGTGTAGGGGAAAAAAAATCACTGTGTTGATGTCCTTGAGGAAAAGCTACTGACATATTTTTATGTGAGTCACTATGGTGAATGTGTGAAGCAACACAATTCTACTGAATTTAAATTAAGTTAATAATTAGCAATTTAATGGGGAGCATTTTAACAGCGATATAGTCCATAAATGCTTGTAGCATTTTAACAGGGTTATGTGCCTTAAATGCTTTATTTTATATTTCATTACTTTATAACTTGTAAAATACCGTAATTCTAGGACTTAGCATTAAAAATTGTCAGCTCAGTGTTTGTGTGCGCCCTATTGTATATACGACATCCATGATTTACCCAAGATAATAAAGAATACATGTACATTTGCATGCCTGCATGGCCTTTTTCTTATCCCTAAATTAAATAATGACACTTTTTCCCAGTTCTCTAAATAAACTGATACATCCTTTCTGAAGTACCCTGACTAATATCTGCGTCCAGCACTATTTTCATATTTAAAAATAGAATCTTTCTAAGTCCAATATGACCTTTGAGACAACATATCAATTTGTCATAATAACTGAGAATCCCTTGATTTTTCTGCTGCAAAGCCAGAAATCAAATCCGAAAGTGTTAATTCTAGAATTTATTGCTATTCACTGAAGCACTCTGGTCTGTGTTTTGCTTAAGACAGGATTAATTTTAGAGGCAGAATAACCTGAAGCTGATTCCACCTTTAAACTGAGCAACGATGTTAGCTGCAATTTTATACATTCACATTCTAGTATACTTTTCTATACAAAATTACCTTTGGCCTCAGATCAAGAAACGAGATGGATAAGCAAAATATTTAAGTGCTCTGCTGCATTAGTGCCTAAAAAGCACAGCCACTGCTAACATAACATCATTGATTCTCAGTGGGCATTTTACTACAGATGAGCCAAGCTATGTGCAGGACTTAGGGTATTCCTTGGATGTAGAGGGGAAAGATTGCAGTTTTCACTACCCTGTCATGTGTACTGTCGTTTCCAAATATTCTGTCATTGCCTGATAAAAATAGCACCTGCAGTTTGGTACCTCTGAAACATGAATGAAGAACCTGCAAATTGATGAAATAGCCTGACTTTGTGAAGAGATGACATGTTAAAACTGGGAATGCAAGAACAACTATCCTCAAAGGAGTACTTTGTGGATTATGTAGATTTTCATCTTCCTTGAACTAAATGCTTAGCACCTGAAAGGATGTGGATGTGCCTTTCATTTTCTGGGTTCTCCAAGTAAACATCTGATTTAAACCTTCTGACCCTGACTGCTGCTGAAGGTATTTTGTCCTGGTAGGAAAATGCCACCATACAGAACAATCTTTTCCCACATTGCCAGAAGCATCTTGAAGGGGGTGGACCAAGGGTGTGTGGCTCAGTTGGAAGCAATGCTGCCACCTGAATAGCATGAAGTGTTGAGAGGAGCAATATGGTGATGCATAAACAGGGAGCAATGCAACTTTATTCAGGGCAGGAATGTAAGGTCCTGATTATATGTGTGTGTATATATATATATATATATGTATATGTATATATATGTACAAATATGTGTTTATATATGAGAGCTTGCACTGTTACATAAAGTGTCTAGAAACACCACCAACTAGCCAAGCTGCTCAGACCTTGACTTTCATCACTGTATAGCACCAGCTTGTGTTTAGTGCTTTTGGACAATTTAAGTCAACATATCTTTGACATGTGGGGGGGAAAATAATTCTGCAAACATCAGATGATTACTTTTCTTTGAAAAGCTCTGATGCCTTTATAATTTGAGGTTAAGGCATCACATCTGCTAAAGAGCACCTTTTATGCCAGGTGTGAACTTTGCATTTTCCCATTAATATGTGCTCAACTTTGATTAAGTTTTCATCATTTGCTTCTGCTTATTAAATGTTAATCACAGCTTAGATTTCCATTAATCTCTGCAGTTTCCATATACACTAAGCAGTGCCGCTGCCTTGTCTCCTGCCCCTCCTAGGCCCCCAGAGGGTGATGGAAAATGGGAGGAGGGCTGCCTTTCCTGCATTCTTACAGATCCCCAGGTGTTTTTTTCCTGCAGTGTGCATAGAGAAGCTACCTCATTTGAATCCAGAGTCAAGAAACTCACTTGGCTATCAGGAAAAGGGAGAAAAGACAGTTAGCAGGAATGATGGCAGAGACAAAAAATCTATGATTAGGATTTGAAGAGAGGAGAGAGAGAAACCAGGGACCAGTAATGAAAACCAGTGAGTGGAGGGGAAAGTGATAAAGAGATGGATCTTAAGAGGAACTGCAGTGTGGAGAGTAGAACTTAATGCTGGAAGGGAACAGCACTCTGAGTGTATTGAAACCTGGGGCGAGATTCAGTGGCAAGTAGCTATGCCTAATTTAACTATCTACATGTAGGACTTTATACAGATTTTTATGCCCTCATTATAATCAACCTCTCAGAGTGCCCTTCTGTCACAGCAACTGGGACCACAAGCCAGGCACTCACACAGCTCTCAATGCCTGTGAGAGGGACAGCTGAACATACCCTTGGCTGGGACAGTCTTGTGTCAGCTTGTTAAATTCCTCTTAAGAACTACATCATGCAGCTACTTCTTTGCAGAAACTGACCCTATGACAGTTGTCATAGGGACAGGTGTCCTGTCTAGTCCAATATGTCTGAATTATTGAGCCAAAGTATTAAAAAAATATCTTTAGTTGTGCATAACTCTTCATTACCTTTATCAAGTTGCTTACAGGAAATATATTTTCCCTCTGTCTTGATCAGTATGTTTGTCTTTACATCTGATCCGTAGCAGTACAATACAGCCTTGTAGTATGACTTAAAATGGTATAGGTGTTTGTGGTTTGTCATAGGGGTAAAAGGATAAGGAGGAAAGGATTAATTTTTACAGATTCCTATTGTGTAGATAGTCAATGAAAATTTCTCTCCCACATGTACAAAACTAAGTGAAGTATTTAATAACAGCAACTAGCAATTTAGGCTATAGCATGTACTGTGTTTATGTAAGAACATATATTCTACAGACATTTAAAATAATATCTGATTTCCTTAATGACTTCTCTAGATTAGCATTTATAAACCCCTGTCTGTCAGTCAATCAAGTGTGATACAACTATTGTTATTTTTTGGATACTAGCTTGTGTCTAACCTGAATTAAATTTTTCTTCATTACTTTTCCACTGGGAAAATTTTTTTGGTAGCTTTTTTAAAGAGAAAAAAAACAGATACTGATCTAATATGGGTATCCATATAGATTGTAGTTTAAAGGTTATCAGAGCTGTACCTAAATTACCAACATAATTTGGAGCCAGCCAGCTGGGTATCTGTCTGTTTGCTGTTTGAAGATGTAATTCTAAATTTGAGATCTTTCTGAAACAAGGAATTTATTTGAGACACTCACTTTTAAGTTAAGTGCCAGACTCTGAGAAGGCATCATTGTCTGAATACACTGAGTTTTCTAAAGCTTACTGTTGCTACAGAAACAATGGATGATTTCGTTACCCAGGCTGTGTTTCGGATTCAACCCTTCAACAGCACTTGGAGTGTTCTAGGAAAAGACAATGTTTCTTGACAATTTTCTGGGGGAAAAATGTTAAATGACTTCTTTTACATGTCAGTGTTCATATACTACCTGTGCTCATTGTGACAGAAGGAATGACTGGAGGGAAATGAATAGGGAAATACTTTGATACCTACTTTGACATACAAGTTTTTCTTGATCCTTTTGGGACCTTTTCTTGATCATTAATTTCTACACAGGCAGCCTAGAAATGCTTTCAAGTCCAAATCTCAAGAAATGCTTCGTGCAATGAAAGGATACCATCTGTACAAGGAGGCTGGTCTTGTCATGGATATGTATTAGAATATTTCTAATATATAGAAATATATTTGCCTGCCCTATGGTGGATATGTCAGAGTCCCCAGGACACATATAGGGGATCTTTGGCCAAGGCACTGAGGTGACAGAAAACGCAGAAAGATCATTGTGTGCAATAAGCCAGGAAATTAACCAGGAGCTGCCAAAGATGTTCTATAGCTCATTCTCAGTGCAAATCTTTCCTTGCTGAATTCATCCCAAGTTTTCAGCTCTTGAGTTAGAAATACAGCTGCTCTGCAGCCACATCCTTTTTGCTGCTTGAGATATTAAAGGTGCCCATCATACCCTCTTGAATCATCTCTTCTCCAACCAGAAGGATCTGCCTGTGTTCAGTTTTTTAATACAGAAAGTCATCCCTTGATCATTCCCTGTTCATGTTTTCAGTAGAGTAGAGCAACACAGATTACAATAAGGAAGACATGGATGCAGATAGACTTTCATAGTGGCTTTGCTTTGTTCCTTGTTCCGTTTCCAACAGTTGTTAACACCTAATTTATATCAAAACTGTTTGTGGAAATGTTTTAATAATACCCACTATAACTGTGAGATTTTTTTTAATAAGAAATTGCAGTAAAGTAAGAGCTTATCCCTTTGATTGTAGTGCTGGGTTTGTTTAAAATAGTCTAAATATATTTACTGAAATTCACCTGACCATTTTTATCCTTCTACAAGGTAGTCCTACAATTTTTAAACTATCCTGAAAGCTTACCACCAGAAAATGCTTTAATTTTCTTTTTCATCCTCTTCTCAAGATCATTTAAGGAGATATTGAACAGCACAAGCCGGAGCAGAGATCCCTGTGGTGTCTCATTTAGAATCCCTCTCACTATGAAAATTGCTTATTTCAACCACACTCCCTCTCTTTAACCAGTTCTTCATTTAGGTGATGGCATTTCTTCTTATGCAACAGCAATTTTGTTTACTTGACTCAACAAACAGCTATTAGGGAGAAATGCGTTAGCTAATTATTAAATCATTTTTCATTCATCTCTGTCTCTGGATGTTGCCAATATTTTTCATTTTCAGAAGCATTCATCTGTCTCTCACTGCCTCGTTAGTGCTTTTTCAGTTCTCACTTTCAGATGCCTTATATTCATAGGCCTTAGAATGATCCTTATAAATCTTTGGAGTTGTTGGGAGCCAGACAGAATTCTCTCTTCATCAAGCTATTAATAGCAGTGAAAGACATATGCTGTCCATCTTGCAGTTATTTATGCCTATTAACTGCTAGAATCCCTTGGCCTTTTCATCAGTATAGAAACATATCATTGGATTTACTTTCAGTGAAGTCTCAGAACTGCTGTTGGTTTCTCAGTTCCAAATTCGCTACCCCTCTTACAGTATTTGATGCAGATTGCATCACATATTCCATTTGCCATATTCCAAAGATTAATATCCAGTGATGTTACCACTGAGACTGACCCATTTCCTATAACCTCATCCAGAAGTAAGGGATTTAAGTGCCTGTCTGTGATTTAATTTAACTAAGATTAGATTTCACACATACATGCCATTTTAATATCCTCTTTTTAAAACCTCAGATGCATGGTTAACCCTAAATGGTTTAATATGGATTTCAAATATCTCTAAGACAGAGCAGCTGAATCTGGGATGAGAGGGATGAGGAGGAGGTTACTGCTTCCCTGGGGAGCACTGGGACATGTTTATGGAGGGAACAACCCAAGACAAAAACTATTTAAAGAAAAGAAAAAGAAAGAAGTGCAGAGGCTGAGGCTGTGACAGATACAAGATGCAAGTATACCTGGGACTAAAAAACCAAGGGGCCATTCCTGGTTAGACAGTTTGGATATTGATACCCTACTTTCAGGAAGTGGAATAGCACTTTGCCTTGTGGATGTCATCTGTACTCTACCAATTGTCTTTGAGAGCAGAAAGAGGTCCCTGCCTGCCCTATTTAATACTCCTGGGGTTGCCTGTCTCAGTGGTGACAGAACAAGAAAATGCCTCAATTTGGGCAGTTTTCTGCAATTTAGAAAATCCCTGAATTGACTTTAAAAAAAAGCCTGGGAACAGAGGCTTGCTCTGCAAAGATATATTGGATGGGGGAAGGAGTGTTTTATAACCCTTTTTTACTTCTATTCAGGTGGATTTAGGACTATGGGTTTTCTCACAGAAGAAGTTGATAATATGTGTTTATACTCTAATGAAACCCGATTTTCCCAAGTTTAAAATCTTTATACTCTCATTTGTAGAGTTTATTTTAGAAATATATGCTTCAAAGCTCTGTCTATCTTGCTCTCCTGATGCAAGAAATTATGCATCCATTTAAACATCTGAGTTTCTCTCTCTACAGCATTGCTTTTTGCATAATCAGCTTGGTCTGTGTTTGCAGCTTCTTTTTCAATGAGAGTATTTCAAGCTCTCATTTTCTTAGTCTAGATTTTAATTAATTGAGCTCTGAGTATTTTTATGCCAATATGGGATATGCAGTTTTTCACTACTTATGCAGATATGCACTGTTCTGCACCATAATTGTTTTGATGTGAATATGAATTATACAGCAATTGACCTTGGGCTCTGCTTAGTCTGTGCTGACTGCCAGGCCTGTGCTTTGTCCTCTGCATAAACAGCAAACCACATCACTTCTTATCTGGGTCTTTGTACAAAAACATGCTTTCCCTGGGGACCCATTTGCATTGATTCCAATAGTCATGATACTTTTCACCTTTCTGTGCTGCTTACATGCTCTTTGGTCTCTTCATTGGTTGTACAGTGACCTCCACTGCCTTCCAGCTTGCTCCTTATATGTTATTTGCATGCCTTCTGCTTTCTGTGCCGTGCTATTGCTTGAAAATTTGGCAGCTCTGAAACCCTTTTTTTTTTTTCGTAACTCCCCTCTCCGAGATTCAGCAGATTTCTTGTCTTGCCACAATTGGTCCCTTGTTGCAAGGACCAATTTGGAGATGTGTGATTTAGAGACATGGTATGAGACCTGAAAGTAGAGAGCAACGGGATCTACATTGGCCTTAGATGTTATCTGTGCCCCTCCGATATTCAACTGTTCTTTCAGCCCAAAGGTCACCAAAAAAGAATGACAACCTTTCCAAAAGTGACCCTTGGAGCTGCTCCAGTGAGTGCTACATCACACATAGGATGAGTGTTTAGGACAGTTCTTGGGGGTGCTGAGTGTTCTACTGGAAGGCCAAGGTGGGCTTTGGCACCTCACATTGCGCGTTACTGATGGAGGGAAATGGTGACTCCCATCCACCTTACACCAAAAGTGTAGTGTGGAACTCCCCAAACCACCAACATGAGCAACAAAAGGAGGCATGGAGGCAACTACCAGCTATGAGGGGAAACAGAGGAGCAATCCATAGCATCCCAGCTGCAGCTGAGCACATCCATTCCTCTGCTGGCTGGCAGCTGCCTGACCAGTCATGCCACTGTCTCTAGGTGCCAGGTTGATTACTGCTGTTCGTTTGGCAAGCCCAAGTCCCAAACAGGCAGATGTTTATGACCTAGACCATACTATTGCAGCAAAACTGGTCACTTGAAAGGCTTTGTCAAGACATGGACAAGTGCAGTGCACAGAAGGGAGCTGCAGCTGAAGGGATACTATAACCAAATACGAGGAAGCTGCAGCCCCATCTATTTCATCTCTCCTGTGGTTTGCAGGGGCTGCTTTCTGTGATAGCAGCTGATAAATTCTTCAGTCAGTCCTACATAAATCCCTTCTGAGCTGAGCTGAGTTTTGACAAATTTGTGATGAGAGCTGAGATTAGCCTGCTGTGACTATGTGTTGTGGTGCTTTTCCTTTGGTTTGGAATTGCGTGACCCCGAAGCAAAATTTTGTGGATGAAATTCCATGCTCTGCTGAAACCTTGTAGATTCATGTTTATTCATTTAAAATTTGTCTTCTCAAAAGTAATTTTCTTCTAAAATTGTTAATGTATCCTGATAGCTGTTGGGAATTTAATGCTGTCATTTTCCTTGGCTTGCTGTGAGGGCTGTGTGTCACCTATAATTTATACAATATGGTGCTTAAAAGGTCTAAGTGCTGTTTCATTATTACAGGGAGCTTGGAGAAACAACATGGCTAAGAAAATTAGCTGTAGATAGCCTCTAGAGATTTATGCATCTCAGGGATTTTGCGATCTCCTTTTGATGATATTCATTAATAGTGTCGTGTGTGTAGTTATACCTCCAGCTCTGCTGGCCAATCCTCAACTGTGATATCAGAGAAAAGCTGCAGTGCTCAGAGCTTAGTGTTGCTGGAAAAGTCAATGAATCCCATCCTGCACAGGCCAAGCCTGCTCAAAGAGCCCACTGCCATTGCAGGTTTGCTGGTGAAATGTGGGAAGGAAAGAACTGGCAAGGACTGTAGTTCAAAGATATTGCAGTGTGGTTTAGTTTATTCCAGGCACTGCTTTTTCCAGAGAGAGAAATACTGTTTCAATTTAACCACATCTGTACCTGCAGCTGCACATGGAGGGACTTTGGTGCTCTGTCCCCAGGAAAAGAGTGTATGTTTTTAACTCATACCAGTAAAGCATGAAATAAATGCAGCCAAGATTTTTGACAGCAACAATACCACTTAAAAGTCTGGAAGACCTCTTTATAAAAACAAGAAAATATGGTAAATAACAAAAAGAAAAGTCAAAGTTAAGCAGAATTCATGAAATATCAAACAAACAAAAAAAACAGAAGCTGAAAAAATATTTTTAAAATATTTGATGGCTAAATGATCAGGCAAAGGAAACATTTGCTTTGACATCTCTGAAATTTAATGGTCTTTTACTCTGTTACTTCCCAGATGATTCCAAGAAAAATGGGATCTGCTGTTGTCACTTTGAACTACTGGATATCTCAGAGGGACAAAGCCACATTTCTAAAGAAGTTGTTTACTAGAGTATTCACAGACTCACAGAATCACAGAACATGTTGAGTTGGAAGGGACCCATCAGGATCGAGTCCAACTCCTGGCCCTCCACAGGGCACCCAAAGGGTCACACCATGTGCCTGAGAGCATTTTCCAAATGCTTCTGGAATTCTGTCAGGCTAGGTGCTGATACCACTTCCTTGAGGAGCTTATTCCAGTGCCCGAGCATCCTCTGGGTAAAAAACTTCCTCCTGATATCCAGCCTAAACCTCCCCTGACACAGCTTCAGGCCTTTAAGGTCACTTCCAACCCAAACTATTCTTTGATTGCTAACAAACAGCTGTTCTGAGAGCAGGATGTTTGCATGTAGCTTGTAATAAAAGTAAAATATACAGAAGTTTCAAGCAAATTAAACAATTAAAATTGAAAACCAGTAAAACTATTCTAACAGTATGTTGTTCCATAGGGAAAAGCCAATACTTAATATATTACTATAACATTAACTCAACCAGACACACAACAGGAAGCAGCCATTTAACTCGAGTCAGCAACAGTTAATCATTGATGTTTTCAGTTTAAGGCAAATAGGAGAACTGAGATGAAAGTCCTAATGTTCAGAGTGGACTAGTCAGGAAAACAAGAAGGAAATGTTAAAAGGACAAACTGAGGGCATGGCAAGATTTGGAGCACTCCATTGTGCAATTCACATGGACAACTTCTGTAATATTGTATTTATATTGCAACAGACAATGTAAAGATGCTGAACTGAGTCACATAACCCAGGTTAAAGTTAGAATAAAGCTATGTTCCAGTCACATGGTCAGCTCTTGCTGCTCCCTGATGTGGCTCCAGCTTCCTTCATTACACTTTGTTGTGTACTGTGGGAGGCTGCATCATGCAGAGAGAACGAGCTGCCTGAAGATCAGCTGTCTCTGTTCAGGTTCCCCACACACAGAAGCTGCCACATCTGCCCATTAAACATGCTCTTACCAGAGGGAATAACATATATATGTGGCACATGGATGTTTTACAATTGAAACCTGACTGTTCATTTCTTAGGGAAATATGGAGGAAGGGGTCTTTTGATATTCAAAGCACAAATCAAATCCCCTCACAGGCTGGAGGCTGCATCAGGGGCCTTGGAAATTTGGAAGGGTACACATACATATGCACACAAACAATTTTTGCTTAAATTTTTGTCAGCATATCCCAAGCACAGAGCACAGACTGTACAATTTAACTGGGAAGCATCATAAGCTGGGAAGCACCATAAGCTGTGAAAACTACAGTATTAGGAACCTCAGCAGCTCCTCAGAGGGATTCTGCACAGTGAAGGAGACTGTCATGGCAAGGTCTTCTAGCCACAGAACACCTTGAATGTGTACACTGAGCTTCTGTAGAGTCCCTGCAGTTTAAAGTCTTTTGTAAAATAGTTTTTATCTTTAACTGCCTATACCCTCTCACTCTACTCTTTTTGAAGAAAGGAATTGTGGAAGGATACTTAACTTTATGCCATGCTTAAAGTTCCAGAAAAATCATTATTTAGCTCCATATAACCTAGGTAAATGGATGAGACATCATCCTGTAATGACATTTCATATGCATGTTGTATTCAACACTCATGAACCTGGTGTATAAGCGATGCAAAAAAAACCCCAAACCCCAAGAAATTGTGTTAGAAATTCCAACTATAACAACCAGAAGTCATGACATTTTCTCTACAGCTTTCTCCTGTTCCTGGTAACTTGGCTATCTCAGGGTACTGAGCAGTTTGTTGGAGATCACAGGCAGGGGGGAGATCACAGACAGGGGGTTGTGCAATATACCCCGATTTTTAACCAGTGGTAAGGAAATAGGTTGTGGCTAATTGGTGTGCAGAAAGGACTGAAGGGTTCAGTGAGTAATTGAAGCATTGCCTTCAGAAAAGTTAATCTGTTCCAATCCATCAAAAAGCAGCAAAACAGCTGAAGTATAAAATGACCAGGCAAGGAATTAATTTGCTTGAATGCATGGAAGATTTCTGTCTATATGATGTATTCAGATATAAGCTCAAGGATTTACAACATACATAATTAAGTGGTATAGCAGAGAGGTGAATCTTAAATGGCCTCTCAGTATCAATAAAACATACTGGAAATAATAGATGAATTTTCCTAGATCAGGCTAGTATATAATTTCATCATCCTTCTGAAATCTATGTTTTTAAACCAAGGAGCTGATCCAACCCTCTGCATTTTTGGAAAGGCTCATACTGACTTCAGTGGGCTTTGGATCAGGCTTCTGACAAATATCACATGAGTTTTTAATGTCCTGAAAGGTTTTGAAACACATAAACTTTGGGGTTCTTTTCAGTTAAGTAACTATTTGTCTTAATTCTTCAAAATTCATGGAAGTCCACAATACTGCTTTGGAGTAATATACAAAAAGCTCATGCAAAGATCTACTTGTTTCAGTCTAAAATAATTAGTAAGGAGTGCAAAATCAGTTGATTTTCTTTATCCCTTGCCAACAACTAGATAGTGCCTGCATGGAAATTTTCTTTCTTCTGCCTTAATGGCCAAAGAACTTTACTAGTTTGTTCATAGTCAAAATTATCTGAACCCTGCTGCGCCCCAAAGTGAAATGAAATAACATGTCAAGAGTTTCAAATTGCCAGCTGATGTGAAGCTGCATTTGGAACATAAAAAAATTCTGTGATTAGAAAACATCCCTCTCTCTCGCTCTATCTTCCTTTCTTTCTCTCTTTTTTTTTTTTTTTTTTTAAATTTAAAGAAATCACATCAGTCAGGAGGAACCGAAAATTCTTTCAATGGGCTTTTTGTCATCTGATAGTGAATTACTGAAACAGCTGCTTTGGAGGGTGCTATTTATTACGTGCTGCTTTGAACAGATATGCCACTCACAATTGCTTCTATCCTATGCTCATGCTTCATAAAGAACAGGAACCTGCTAGTGCTAAACACCCTGATCTCACATTGTTATTAACATTACATCTGGAATAGACCTGGTCCTTTATGTTTTAAGTTTTTGTGTTGTCATGGACATATTTCCCCATAAAGACAAGCGTAACTGACATATCAAAAGAAATTTGTTTCAAGGAGAGCCACATTTTGCAACTGAAAGTGATATAAAGTGATATAGGCCAAAATTTGTCACCTTATATAGCAGATACGGCAGTTCTTCCCTGAAATTTATTGGCACGGGTTCCAGCAAGGGCAGTTTTGCCCTGTTTGGAAAGCAATCTTTTTATGTGAGCAGAATACAGATCATCTCTTCACTCTTTACTTAATTTTCTACATATTTTCAGTGCTTCTTGTATTCAGAGGAATGACTAAAATAGCTGGAAACTCTTTCTGAACCTTTATATACATATATCGAAGAATTTGTGTTATATAACTTAGTAATAAACTTTTGTAGCATAATGCTGCCTTGGAACAGCCAAAGAAATTCATTCAGTAGGAGAGCCATGACTCCTTTCTGCTCACTTTGATCTGCTCAGACATTAAAAATCTTTTTCAAATGCTGCTGAGGAAGGGGTTTCTGTTTTAGAGTCATAAGCCTCCAAACAGCACTGAATTGCTAGGATGCTATCACAATATTTGCTCTGCAGCATTTGCTGAGATCACATGGATGTAACTGAGCTCCTCACTGGGCACCTCCACTGTCTGTGCTACAGTTGGTCTACTGCTAAACTTTCCTTCCACACTGTAAGCCTCTGTGCAAGGTAAATACTACTTTCACACAGCTTAAGAAAGGCTTGTTTAAAATACTGTTCTCAAGGTACTAGCTGTTCTTTTTGTAAGCAAATAAAAACTACTGTTGCAGCAGATATTTCATATTAGGGAAAGTCAATAAAAGAATTTGGGAAAATATGTTTGACATACATATGTTATTCCCCTGTATATCTGTAAACACACACAAAATAAAATCTATTGTAGGTTGTTTGAGACAGTTTTTGGTGTAGAATTTTACTTCAAAATAGAGTAACAAAGGAAAAGAGTATGATTTGCTCATGATTTCAGATAGTTCTGTACAATCCATGGTTTTTTGATGTATATGCCTACACTTTGTCATTAATCAGCAGTGTCTGGGAATGCACATTTCATATGTACGGATCATGGAAAGGTGATCACACTGCCAAGTGGTAATTTCCAGTATTTTTGTAGGTGGATTTGTCAGAAGACCACAAAGTGTATAGCACAGACTTTGCTCTTTATAAAATACACGACTGGATATAGCAAGGCAGTTACTTTCCAGAGCAATGAGGATATAGAGAAACCTTGCAAAAATGGTGGCTGAGAAAGGGCATCACTTTATCACTTTGTTTTCCCCCATCCTTTACACACCTTGAGATTTTTATCTCACTGTATAACTCACTTTTCCTTTAGCCTTATTTGCTGGAAAGGTCTTACAAGGTCTAGGGCAGTGGAGTCAAATTTGGAGTTGTTTTCAGACCATTTTACTTGTTGAAGTTTATTACCATGTCTAAATTTGGAAAGGGATGTCCCTATGATGATATGAATGTGCTGTGACAGAAGACATAGTAGTAAGCCATCAAACCTTTCACTATAATGCGTACTTGAGAGTATAGAGGTGTAAGAATTGGATGATTAGAAATCAGAGCCTTGAAAATGCACACATCATGTTTTTTTCTCAGGTGTAAACATGATTTCTGGTTTTGGATGTGAACACTTCTTTCTTTAAAAGCACAGAATATTTCTTTAACTCTTGAAGAAAACTTTGCATATTTATAGAAGCTCTTTGAAATGCTTAGGGAGGTGACAACTCTTTCTGTTTCCCCCAAGAGGTGCAGGTCAATCATAAATGTGAGTCCATACATGCTTAAAGTGTCTGCCAATCTCAACAGCAGATCCAACAGCACAGAAAAGGAGTTCTGCTTGGGTGGAAATGACAATAGACACCTGCAATTCTACAGTATTCCTATATCCAAACTTATTATTGTAGCACCAGGATTTCATGCAATATGGTTAAAGAATCTCCCTAAGCTCAGTTTAGATTGGCAGTCTGAAGAATGCAAAATTAATTATTTTCCATGACAATCATGACCATGTGAACTCTGGGGATAGTCTTGACCACAATGCTCATGAGATGGTGCAGTTCGGGTTCCTGAGAGGACAGAGTAAAGCCATCAGGAAGATCACAGCCCTGGATACCAGAAGAGCAGGCTGTGGCTTATTCACAGATCTTCTTGGAGAAATCTAATGTGATACAGCCCCAGTAAGAAGAGAGGTTCAGGAAAGCTGGTTGCTTTTCAAGGATCCCCTTCTTTAAGCTGAAGATAGAAGGTCTGCACAGATGAATAAGCAGGTCCTGACAGATTTCAGCCATAAAAAGAAGAGGTGGAGCAGGTTCCACAAGAGGTGGAACCAGGCACAGGGAATCCAGGAGGAATTCATCATGAAGGGTTGGACTTAGAAAAACCAAAGTCCACCTGGAGTTGAATCTGCTCTGAAGTATATAAAGGGCATCAAGAAAGGCTTCACAGGTACTTAGGCAGCAAAAGAAAGACTAGGTAAAATGTGGGAGAGGTCCTTAATAGTATGGGGAATCTGATGACAAAGAACATGGAAAAGGCCAAAGTACCAAGTACCTTCTTCACCTACATCTTTACTGATAAGTCTGACCTTCAGGCATTCCAAGTCCCACAGATATGGGAAAAAAATCTGGAATGAGGTTCAGCTGTCATTAATTTGTGTCATGTTGCATCTAATTCTTCATTTATACTACATGTGGTTGTTTCAGCCTGTAAACTCTTCTAGGCAAGAAATTGTGTTCATTAATTTGGCTTCAGAAAGATGTTACATGTTTTAAGTTGAACAGTGTCTCTTGGAGGTATTCTTAAAATAAGTTGCATTAAATGGCTTTGCACTTTGTGAAAGTATACTCCCTATTAACAATCCCTGCCTGATTCTTAATTTAGTTTATTTGCCTGGTTTATCTGCACATGTGCAGATAACCAAGCTGCAAATTCCCAGTAGATTTCAGAGACCACACTTGGTTGCTGTGTGCAGTAATCCATGAACACCATGCCACACAGTTCAGTCTGCTACACCAACCCCTTCTGACTCTAGGAAATCTTGACAGCTAACAGGATATCCCAAAAGAGGAAGGCATTGGAGTCAGGATCTTTCTTACTGCATCCAAGAAAAAGGATTAAAAATGTCGTTTTTCCCCCTCCATGGGTAAGAGGATAAATTAGGTTGTTTTTTCTTCCTTTTGCTGATCCATGCTTTTACATGTGTGTTTCTAATTAAGTAGAATCCATACTGAAATAAAATTGCCATGACAGTAATCTTTTAATTCTAGGAAAAAATAAAACCTCCAAGGCAAAAAGCATTGGTAATTAAGAAAATAACTTTAACATTTGCAGATTATGCTGACCCAGGAGTGAGAGAGGTTTGCCTTGAAGTGGTTTCCCTCTGTCCCAAGGCTTTCTGCTGCCTTTTAAGCTTTTCGTTTCAAAAGTCTCTTACACTGCAGTTTTGCTTTCACCTGCCTTCTGTGTTCTCCCTTTGTTTCTTAGGTTTTTGGGGGTGGGCTTTTTTTTTTTTTTCCTTGCTGAGTTTTCTTGGAAATAACTTTCTCTTTTCTGTCTGTTTTTGGCACTTTTGCAATGTGCTCCTGCCTCCCTCCTTCCCCTCGTCCTTCTATCCTTCCTGCGTCTTCTCCCACTGCCATAGTCAGTTTTCTCCCCAGCACCTCATACTTCTCCCCTTTTGTTTGCTCCCTGTGGCAGGGTTGCTGTTCAGGACTGGAGCTTTCCTCTGACAGAAACTTGATCATGCCAGGAATGTAACTGAGGACTTAGGAAGTCCAAGAAGTGGCCCAAAAGACTGGATTCAGTTTTCAGCCCCAGTGTCTTGCATGGATGGGATACTCACCTACTTGAAGCAGCACAATCTTTCATGGGCTCTCAGTCTGCTGCTGAGCAGTCTTGTCCCATTTTACCTGGTTTTGGACCAAGAAAACAGGGAATAAAAGGAGCTGCTGAAAGAGCGGCGGAAGGACACAGATTTCAGACCAACAGAACTGGCCTTGCAAAGAGCCATGTAGAAAAACCCCAATATTAAGTCGTGTTTGGACACTCGGGCCTAAATAATAAAGTTTCCACAAGTTTATGAAGAGTGGCATCTTTTTGAAATATTTTTAAGTGAATGGCTCCCCAGCATGTAAGTATAGATAATATTATTATCAATATATATAAATAATAATGTTCTAAGCTCTGCATATATGAATGATTAAAAACTGTTGATTTCAGCAAAGTACGAAAAACAGATGGGAAAGCATCAAGAAAGGAAAGAAGAAACTTCTTTCCCTGAGTAAATTACCATATTGCAAGGAGGTGACATTATGGCACTAACTCCAGAAGTCTTGTTCTCAGAGCACAGTGGGATTTAGAGATCCCTGCTGCTACTGGAAGATAGGAAAAAAAAAATCCGTATCTCACCAAGGGAAGCTCTTGGCAAAGTTCAGCACAGCTGTAGATACATATTTGTTAAAATTGGGAACACATTTTATTTGAATTCTGTATTTTGCTACAAGTGCTGGGCTCAGTCCAGAGCAATGCTGTCTCTTGCCAGTGAGGTAGCAATGTTGACTCAGAGCAGAAACTGGCCCCAAGTGTTTTTATTTTATTTCTTGTTGTTTTCATAACTGAGTGAATTTTATGTAGAAGAAGTCAAATGTGAAATCAGTCATTGTGTTGTCCAAAACGAGTAATATCTCAAAATGTAGTATGTACTTGCAAACTGTTTATATTGCACAAATAATTGTTTTGTAGATGTTAAACTACTCCAAATCATCAGGTATTTTTCTGGAGGAGTGAGTATCTTGGAAGTAGGAATGACCTCCAAAAGTCATTCCACTCTTCCAAATGAACATCTGTTAGAATATAATAATTAAAATTTCATTTTCTGTCTTTGGCTATGAAAGATGAAAAGCATTTGCTTCTCCTGCCTTTCTTCCCTTCCCTTGTACTTGGGCATTATCTCCTTGGAAGCTGATTAGGATTGTTCCTCAGCAGCCAGCAAGCTGCAACTTTCAATTCAATGCCATGATTAACCTGCCACTACTTCCTTGTAGGAGTTGTGTATGCTGCTGGCCTGGAGAATCCAGCTCTGCTGGGGTTGTGTCTGGCCTGAAAACCTTGCCTTTGAGGAGCTGGTACCATCTTCAAGGGGAGGGAGGAGACAGGCTGGAGGTAAGACATCAGTGTCCACTGTGACTGGCTTGATGAGCTGCCACTTCTGCTTTCTTGTGAAGACTTTTGAAGACCAGTCTCAAAACTGCTGTCTGGTTTCCACCAGCAAACCATGTTGAGGCATTTAGTGCAACACATCAGTAGGTATCAAACCCTGAGACACCATAAAAAAGGAAAAGTGCTGCTTTTCAAAAGAATACTCTGTGTATTGGATAATTTATAGTATTTACCAAGACTGACTTATGAGACAGTGGGAAGTCAGGAATAATGTGAATAATGTTTGAAAATCTTTCTATTCCAGAGGTGGTCATATCCTCCAGATTATTGAAAAGACTAATAAATCTGAAACAAGTTCCAAAAAAGGCTGAAGCTCATCCCAGCAAGACTATCTTAAATTTTGCATTGATGTCAGTATGCAGGGTCTGCAGGTGGTTCTCACCAGAGAAAGGAAAGTTGAGTGGTTTGTGTGTGCCTGTTTTACAGCACAACTACTGCCATCCGTCCAGGAAGTCTTCTCTCCCATGCCAGGCAAATGTCCATGCTTGTAGCTGGGCATGTGAAGCAAGATATGCTGAGCCTCTTAGCTTCTTGAGCTTATGTATTCAGTCTTTCTTATAATAAATGAACTCTATTAAAAAGTCAGTGCTTAGCTTTAAAATAGTAATACCACATTCCTGTAGATACTGTTGTAATTTCTGCATGCAAATATTAGAGCAGCCATCCATTCTCGAGCAGATATTGCTGCAATGTCAGTGCCAGTGTTATGTGATGAATTGCCATGGGTTGTTAGTGGCTCATTTTTTTCTGCAGGATTGGTTGAGCTGACAGATTTCAGTAAATATCAGGCTTATACTAAATTTTGATCTCTTGCCTAGTGACTGTAGAGCTGTTTTGCTAATCTTGTAAATTATGTGAAGGACTGTAGTATAGAATACTTGAAGTGAATCTCTTAGTCAATACTTGAAAGAATCTCCTGCTAAATAATAACCATTATCACTAAAATAGAGGTAATTTGTGCTACATTTGGGTCACTAATTTTGTTTTGCTACAAAGCAGGCATTTGCTTAGGACAGGAAGAAAAAATTGGAAGATTAATTGGATTGTAAATGAAGTTTTTTGGTGGTAATATACTTGTAATGCAATCTGTAATAAAGAATTTGTGTCTCCTGATGTTTATTAAAACACTTACCTTATTTGCACAGAAATGGCTAAACAAAAAATTAAACGCTCCTTGGAAGCAGAGTGAATGAAGCTAAATTTTTCTCATTGTTTTGGAAACAGATGTGTGATCATGTTTTAGCCCCAATAAAAATGAGTGCAATTTTATGTATGAGTCTGTCCTGGGAAAAGCACAGCTGATCATCTTCCACTTCGTATTAGAGTCCAAGTCTCAGACATATTCCAAGGAAATACTATTCCTTCAAACACTCTTTCTTCCTATCCAATACTTCTTATCTCACAAATTTGCTTTAAAACTATTAAGATGATGACTTTCTGACAAGGTAACTTTCCTTCCAGTTGAATTATTTCAGAGAATTCCATCATACTGAGCAAAAAAATATTATTTCCAGTTAAATAATAGATACAGAGACTGTGCCAAGCAATCCATTGAGATCAGGAGGTCTCTGGCCTGACAACAGAGCTCAGTGGCTAGCGTTATTAATTTCTCTGGGCTGTAAAATTGCTTATTGTTGCTGTCCAAATAGAAGAACCCGAGGTTTAAAATAGTTGTAATAAATAAGAAAGTTGTATATAATTTAAAATGGGAGTTATATAAAAATAGATTTAATGTCAATGAAGTGTTAGAAATATCAGGTCAAAGGGACTGCTACCAAGAATTGGCAGAGTCTCACTGACTTCCATGGAGCTACTCTAGTGGGGCATTTGCACGGTGACTAATATCTAAGAAATGCCAGAAGCAGAAAATATAAACTGTTGTTGCTTGCAAGTGGAGCACTAAAGCATAAACAGGAATATGAACAATTTAGGGATCATAATGCAGAAAATTCTATTAGGAGGAAAAGGAATAAGGTAGGCTGAAGAATTGATGGGAGAAAATGCTGGAATGACAGCTGGCAGAAAAAATTATTTCTCTAAACTAATTTTTGCTGCCTCCTGCAAGAGTTTCAAATTGAGTCTGGGAACATTGGAAAGGAATTTGGAACCTGAGTAAATGATTGCAAGAGAGTAAGCAGCAGCTAAGAAAAGAGGTCTACTGACAGGGAAAAAAAAAAAAAAAAAGATTTCTTGTAGATTTATGGTGAATTTAAATGTTTGCTGAAGAATAATGTCCAGAGAGCTGAAGCACAAAGATAAAGGACAAACCTCACCTCTCCAAGGTGACAAAGAAATGGTAATAATGCAAGGCCTCTGTTTAAACTAAATCCTGATGCATAAATAACATTTCACATGCTTCTGTGCTTTGTTTGACTTGGCTCCTGAACCTTTGCATCAGTAAGTGTGGTGATTTATGCAAAAGAAAAAAATTCTCAAAAGATAGACTCAGGTCCTCACAGCCATGAGATGCTGGGCCACACTTAGCAGTGGTTATTTTGTCAAGAGTGCAGAGATCTCAGCTGCATGGTGTGCTGATTTTTGCTGGGGTAGAGTTAATTTTCTTCCAGTGGCTGGTGTGGGCTGTGTTTTGGATTTGTGCTGAACACAGGGTTGATAATGTGGAGATGTTTCTGTTATTGCTGGGCAGGGCTTACACAGAGCCAAGGCCTTTTCTGCTTCTCGTACTGCCAGGCTGGTGGGGGGCTGGGGGAGCCTGGGGGGAGACACAGCCAGGACAGGCGACCCCAGCTGACCAAAGGGACATTCCAGACCACGGAACATCACACTCAGTGCATAAAGCTGGGGAAGAAGGAGGAATGGGGGAATGTTTGCAGTGATGGCGTTTGTGTTCCCAAATCACCGTGAGGTGTGATGGGGCCCCGCTCTCCTGGGGATGGCTGAACACCCACCTGTCCATGAGAAGCTGTGAATTCTTTCCTTGTTTTTACTTTGTTTAAGTCAGCCTTTTTCTTTCCCTATTAAACTGTTTTTGTCTCAATTTGAGAGTTTTCTATCTTTTACCCTTCTGATTCTCTCCCTGATCCTGCAGGTAGGGGTGTGAATGAGAGGCTCAGTGTGGCTGCTGGCCAGGGTTGAACCATGGCAGAAGGTGCCAATGCAATTAAGAACTTGGCCCATGACAACCTGGGTTCATTGCTGTAAATGAGTACTTCCACTTTGATGTTTCCCTTTCCACTTTTGTCTCTTGTGACTTCAGGTACATGTCCCAGGCTGCTCCAAGCTGTCCTCCCTCTCTCCTGGCCTGCTGCTGCTGCACCTTCCTGTACTAATTTTCTTGCCTGGAAATGGTAGCTGGACTCAAGTCTTGTCTGATTTTCAGAAGCATATATCATTCCTCAAATATACGATGTACTTCAAATGTGTATTAGGAGTCATTGAGCTAAACCTTTGCGGTGTGGATAAGGTATGAAGTGCCTGATGTTTGAGATGCCTTAAGGAAAGAGTGGCAAGAAATACATAAATGGATGTTGATTTCTCAAGCTGCAATTAAATTCTTCTGGCTAATTGTGGGTTATGCAGACTAGGAAAGTGGTGGTATGGATCCCGGAAAACTTGCCTTTAAGAGCAAGCCACATCCTAAGGGACAACCTCAATAAACTAACTGTGCAGTCCTGCTTCTTTGCACAGTTGTTCTGGGGTCAGCAGCTTGTCTTGGGTTGTGATGCAAGATGTAACCAAATGTATTCTATTACCATGTGTTGAAACCAGGTGGGGCAGTGTTCTTTATCTCTTCCTCGATCCATCCTCCCTGCAGGGGGATATCTTCTTTTAAGGGGCCATTGAGTCTCACTGCATGACTGATAAAATGACATCCTCTTACTGTGAAATGTTCTGCCCAGGGGGAGGAGCCAAGCATTCCTACCTGGATATAATCTGAGACTTGGAACACCACAGGCAGCCTTTCTCCACTGGATCCCAGAGGAAGACCAGACTCATCTACACCAGCACTGGACTTTCAGAGGAAAACTACACCCTTCTACATGATCACTGCTTCAACAGAACCACATCTGTCACTGCATGAGGACTGCAGCCATCATTTAATCAGACTGCTACCAACACAATGACCAACAGATTCAGGTTGTATTCTGACTCTGTCATGGGTTGTTTTTTTGTCAGTTTTCTTTTTTTTTTTTGTACTACTTCATTTTTATTTTAATTTCTTTAGTAAAAAACTGCTGTTCCTATTCCCATCTCTTTGCCTGAGAGCATCTTGGTTTCAAGATTATGATATTTTGAAGGAGGGTTGGGTGGTTTATACTTTTATTTATTTCAAGGGAGGTTTCTACCTTCCTTAGCAGACACCTGTCTTTTTTTCAAACCAAGACAAGTGTCCTTGTGCTGGTGTGGTGGAGAGAAGCAGTCACCACTGTGGGAGCTGGAGGGAAAAGGGTCAGATTCAACTGCTCACAGTTAAAAGCAGCAATATGGGTATGAATTGTTTTATGCTCTGAAAAAAAAGGCTTGTGAAAAGCTTTGGACTTGGCAGAAGACATCCATATTGCTTTCCTTAGTCCAACTGATCTAGCTGAGAATTTAAGGAAGTTGTGCAAGGATCTCTAGCTTCACTGTCTTGTTGACCAGTAGCATCTTGAGGTTTTCCTGGTCTTCTTCATATTACCACATGACTTCTTCCCTCTGTACTATATTTCACTTCTCCACTCCTGTTCAGAGCTGTTTATTGAATCACACTCTAAATCAAAACATTGAATTTGTCAGGATTTACAAAATTTCTCTTCTGTTTGTCATTCCAAGAAGCTTTATACCATTGGATGGCTCTGATGCCTTAGGATTTTAGCTTTTATATTTTTCAAATTCTGTACTGCTTTAGGGTATAACTCTAAAACTCCATAGCTTGTCAGCTACTGTTCTCCCTGTCTATTCAGACAAAACAATTCTTCTAGGCCTGTAACTCAAGGATACCCTACTTCCCCAGGCCCTGAAAAGTATAAACAAAAATGAATTAGGGGAGGAGCAAACTGGGGGTATATTATTTCATTACCTGAAGCTGTAATTGGAGGATTAGCCCCTGATATGTAAATAGACCAAACTTATAATTGTCTAAAAAATTCATGACCATTGTCCATCTTGGGTGTAGCCCCTCTTCGGAGGCTTCTGACTGCCCAAGGTGTACCTATTGAAGGCCTTTAATAAATACCTTATTCTCTTAATCCTGTCTAGCCTCTGTTCTAGGTAGCCACTCCAAGGCATCAGCTCATGTAAAACACTGGATGCAAAAATGAAATGTCAAAATGCTCCAGGAACCTGAGCCTGTGTTAACCACAGTGAGTGGACAACGCCAGTGTGCCACGTTATACATCCCAATAGAAGCATTGGGGAATATTCCAAGTGACCAGGGTTTTAGATTGAAGATATCTACTGCCTACGTGGCTGGGAAGACAGAGAGAAATAATCCTCAGGGTTTGCTTAGAAACTGTTTATAGGAGAATGTTCATAGACATTTTGAAGTTCCAAGGACAAACAAATTAAAGAAAAACAGAAAAATAAAATGCAATAGGAAAACACTGACTGAGTAGTCTCATTAAAGGCGTGAAGATGAATTCAGCACTTCAGGATTTACATTCACACTCTGCAACTGAGTTGGAATAATACCATTGTTTGAGAGCAGAAATAGCTGATAAAATGTGACAGCTGGGGTTTGTTCGATGCATGAACTTCTGTCAGGAGTATAAAATTAATCATATTCCTTAGAATAACATAACTGGCCCTGGTTCTTCCCAGTAGCTTTTGATTGCCTGCCTGGATATGTCAGCTAAGCACTGCTTTGTTAGGAAGGTTTCTAGGACAGAGACCTCTTCCCCAGACAGAACAAGGGTAGCCTCTGAGTGTAGGCAACACTGGCCATGGCCAGCTATTACTGGCCAGTAATCTGTTCAGACGCAATGGCAATGCAATGCAATGGTTATGGGACACATCTGATCATGGGGCCATTTTCAAAGCAAACCAAATGGTTGTGAGTCACTGAACCTCCAACCACTGCCTTTCCCAGCTTGGCCAGAGCTCTCCTGCTTCCACTGGAGGTTTAGCTGCCTTCCACAGTGCCACTTTGAGCCCTTTGTGTAGTCCACTACTTGGGTTTCCTTTCTTCTCACTCATAAACAGATGTCTTTTCCACTTATTCTGGCTTTACAGTCATCTCTACAAGCTTTAGCCCAGGACCACATAAGTGACTGAGCCAAACATCTGAGAAGTCTCTATTATCTGAAATTATTGTTCAACATTACAGGGGGCAATTTAAAAATATTTTCCTTTTTGCTTACATTAATGGTTTGGTGGTTGGAAGAAAAAGTCATGCTTGTCTCCATGCAGTTCCATCATTTTATTCAAAATTTACTATTGGAGTAACTGTAAATAAAGATAAAACAATTTTTTCAGGAAAATGTTTGTTTTTTTCTTGAGTATAAATTTCCCTCATAAATGAATTTTCCCATTCCTCTGGCTTTACAGTACACTATTCACCTTCCCTTCAAGATTTAGCACAGGAATGCATAACCCAAGGAACCAGAACAAGCATCTGAGAACTCATGTGTTTTTTGGTATGTCTGATGAGAATGGAAAAGCTCTGCATGTCCTCACTCATGCTGTCATAAGCAAGAGCAGCCATGTAAGATGTTAAATATTTTGTACTAATGGACATATTGAAAAGCTTAAGCAGGGAGTTTGTAGTTATTTCTGCTCAAAGGATACAGGTCCTGCAATGTTTTCAGGAATCTGTTCCAAAGACATTAATTCTCAGAAAGGGAAGCTTAGGAACAAATCTAGGCCCTGCTGAGTATGATGAAGGGGTCTTTTGTGATCAAAGCCAGAATTTCCCCAGGGAATTTGCGGTGAATATAAAGGAAGAGACTTTACTGTCACACTAATTTGTGCATATTCCCACTACATCTAAGAAAACAAAAAGAGAAATTGCACCAAATCTGTATTTGACTGTTCTCTGCATTCAGTCAAGAGCCTTTCCTTCCAATCAGACTTAAGATGCTGATATTTATAAGCCTCTGAATTAGGAGTTTGCTTTTTATGTTTGTAGGGAAAGTTACTCTATAATGATAGCCTGCAGTTTGACTAGTAATCCCCTGTAGCTGATTAATTTCTAATGAAAAATACCATTTCTGTGTTTTCATTTTGTTCTCTGCAAATTTTATGATCTGTTGAACAAACAGCATTTCAAAAGGATCTGTGATAATTGAAGCTATGTAAATAGTTTTGATTGATTTTGTTAAAATAATATGACTGGGTTTTATTATCTGTGTCACTAAGCCCAACATTCACTTATCTGAAAATTAAATATCTGAGTCTGAGTTGGTATGATGCATACACAGCAGTATTTAGGATCTGTGCAATGATGCAGTTTTAAAGCAAATCTCATCCTTGTGTCTGTTGTCAGCTCAGTTCTTGGAGAAGTTGTTCTGCTTAGCTGAATTCCTTCAAGAGGAAATTGAACCAAAACCTCTGTTCCAGGTATGCATAAAATGTCCTTCTATCACTAGAAAGGCACAGTGATCTAAATAAATCCTTCAAGCAATTTTGAAATGTGCTTATGGGGGAATAGCTGCCCTAGGTAGGATAGCTGGTCTAGGGGAGCCAGACTAAATCAAGTCCAGACCAAACCCCATATGGACATGGAGTGGACATTGGGGCTTCAGCACCATCTGCTTTGCTCTTTTGCTGTATCAAAGCAGATAGTAAACCAAAAACAGCTTTAGTGTCCCACTACAGTCAAGATGAACAGGTCAGGCAACAGGTCTGTCTTAGACAGCACTTGGTTTAGAGTATCAGAGCTACATATTTCTCTCCATTATTATGGGATTATACAGTGGATCAAACATCAGTCTTTTAAACACCTAAGTTAAGGCAGGTGAATCCCATTACCTTGATTTTTTGCACATGGCTCTCTACTGAGGCATTCTCAGATGGTTTCATTTCCCAGCTAGGTAGGATGGCTTTGTATGGAGAGAGACGACTGCACATTCTGTATTTTTCAGTGCCCATCTTTCCATTCCTCCCTTATTCCTCTGTGGTTCCTGCTCAAATGCAGGTTTGGAAAGAAATGGAGGATCTGATCTGAGTTTGACCCTGCTGAAATCAACAGTAGAATTGCTCTTGGTTCACCTGGTGCAGCTCTGCCTGATTTTGCTTGTCTTCCAAAGTGCTTGGTACTTCTGTAAATCAAGTCCCAGGCACCATGAGCTGAGGAGCACTGAGCTGGTGATAGTCACTGAGAAGTTAGGTTGTATGACTCACTTGGCACTTCTGGACAGCAGCAGGAAGGATGGGATAAGCCTCCAGCATGGTCTGGCCACAGTAGTGTCCTTCATCCTCCTCCTGTAACAGAACAAGGGCTGAAGAGTTACTTTGTGTCTGTGAGTCCTGTTCAGGTCTGAAATGGTGTGTCTAGTGAGGGTCCTGTGGAAAACAGGTGTATGAACACATCCTGAGGGACTGCCATGGGGTGTATTATATGTCAATGACACCAGTCTTGGCAGATCCTGAATTCTCTTTGCTTGGCTTCCCAACCTTAACAGTGCTCTTTAACTTATTATTGTTACCTTGGGTTTTTTAGGATCATAAACCCCCACATGCATTCACAGAAATCAGTCCTGTGGCACAGTCCCGATACTTCCGCTGGCCCTACAGCCTCATAGAGCCCATCTTAAGCCTAACTCATAAACTCAATTGTCCATGCAGCTCCTTCAATCCATTCTGTCTTTAAATTTTGTATTTTACAGCCTATCCAATCCAATATGACACTGCAGCCCTTTCTTAATCCTGAATCAATACAAAATATATTTATTTGTTTGATTTTTCAATGCAAATCAGCAGTTGCCTTCCAAGAATCATTATACATGCTTTATGTCTTAATTTAATAAATTTGTGCAAGTGAAAAGCCTGGGAGGGAGAGACAAAGGCATCATTGCATGGATGCTTTGAGTTATTTTGCTAGCAATTTATTAGACTAATTGAGCATTGCTAGCACAATGATTAGCTAAAATGAGAACCGTTGTTTTATTTATTTAGAATTTACAAGTATTAGCTTGGCAACACTTGAGCTGCTGGCTGCTGGTGCTTTTTATTTCCCTTTTGATATTTTCAGATTCTTTACAATTTATTGTACCACAACAAACTGGTAGAAGATGTGTTTGCAAAGCTTCCTGTTTAAACGGTGAAGTTCCCCATACATGTTGTTTCCAACAAGTGTGAAAACGTTTCCAGGATCTTTCAATAATTGTCCACAGAGTAATTGAGCAACTGAGCCATGTATAAAAAAATTGTCCTAAACCATCTAAAAGTTAGTGCTGTAAATCCAGGAAAAGTTGAACAGATTCAGCATAAGTTTTCAGAAAAGCTTTACAGCACAGGGTAGCCTGAGTGCTGATGATTTCTGTGCTGGCAGTAGTGGGAAGTGCCTGTTTGCAATTTGAAGGTGTTCTCTATGCCAACCCTTTTGCAGACTGTCAGTAATTAGCAGCCCGTGGGTGTGTAGACCTGGGAAGAGTAATGTCAAGGCCTCTAATTTTCTTGAGGAGTGCACCCTGCTAAGCTATGCTGAGACACAATAAGTGCTTTCCTGCTTATTAGCAACTTTGAGATCACAAAAAAATGCAGACATCCCCCATTTTTCTTTAACCAAGCGTGAGCCTCTTCACATCCTGCTGTCACACAAAACATGTTGGTGTCAGCACATCTGTCACATGGACTCCCTGCGGAAAAGCCATGGCATCTGATTTTCCAGCTGCACCTGGGTGCTCTCACACTGCTCTTTGCTTCAGCCTAGCTCCAAGCACACCCTCTGCAAATAATAAACTGTCTCAGGGACATTGTGCTGGCCAGATCTCTGCCCCTAGAGAGCCCACAGGCAGAGGCAGTAAAGGTTTTGGGATGGGACTCATCTTCCTCACTGCTCCTTGGCATCCTCAGGGGGCAATGGCTGTGCATAAATTCTCCCTGCCAGACAGGCATGCCTTGCCTGGGCTAAGAAAACTGTTGTTTTCTTTTAAATGCATGCTTTGTTTCTCAAGGGAGAGCTGTGTCCCTTTTTTTCATATTTATTTTTATGCAGTCTGTCTGTCAGTCTTCCCTCCAAACTCATGATTATGTCAGACAGCTTCAACCAAATTTAAAGAGGGCTTCTATTCATTCTGGATCTGCTATTTACCACCTGCTATTTTCATCTGCTGCCACCTGATTCTTGTATCAGAAGAGACAGTGAACTGTCACTGCCTGTGTACCTTTTCTCTGTGTTTTATTCCTCCCAGAACATCTGTGTATACACTGCAGTCAGCAGAAAAAATAGAATGCCAAAGAATTGTCAAAATAAAGTAAGACTCTTAACCTCCCACGTTCTAAATTTTGGCATGGATTTTTTTGGTTTAAACATGGCTTGGACTGAGCCCCTGGTAAGCATTTTAAGCAGCCACTGCACGAGATGCTGTTTACTGCTGCTTTAAGATTGCAGAGCTGCTGTTCATGAACAAGGCATTTGTGGCAAGATGACACAAAATTAAAACTCTGCCAGTCTAATTCTCACTACACACTGCTAAAGTGAACTTTACAAAAGTAGTATGTACCTGAAAACAAAAGAGTCAAACCTCACTGTTCTCAAAATCCAAAATAAGATGATTTTATTTCAAAAATATGTATAAAAATTGGTTGTTAAGAGAGGAAAGAGAAGCAGGGAAAAGCCGGGCTTGGCTAGTGCTGAGGAATGGATTAGGGACCCCTGCAACTAGAAACTAAGAGTCCTCACTGGCAGAACTCTGTAGGCATGAGAAATTAGTCAGTTTTTAGGGAATACAGGAAGGCATCTGAGCCATTTACACCAGATGATGGTAACATCCTTAATTAATTTTGAAACAGATACTGGAAATTTACACCAGAAGGAATGGACTCCACTTCCATAACATGTAAGTGAGGTTTGTACAAACAATCTGACCTGCAATACTTCATGTGCCATCCATACCTTATCCATGATTTTCCAGTGAGCTGTTACACACTGATGTACAATGGATTTGAACCTGAAGCAGAACAGGATGAGATTTTGAGCAACTGATTTCCAGAGCAGCTACAATGCTTTACTGGGGCTGATTTTTGTTAATGCTAGTAAGGAAAGATTAAAATGAATGCCTTTCATTAAAACCAAAATCAACAGCTATTAGCTAGTTGTAGTTATTAGCTAGTTCTGTATAAATATATATGTATCACTAAAGCTTACTCTGTATATGAGTAGCTCTTGTCTCCATGAAAGACAATCTTCAGTGACACAATGTACTTTGGCTTGATTTTTTTCCCCCTTCTGTCTTCCACTGACAAATGTGTATGAGTTTGAAGAAGGAAAAGCAGGAAACTCATTCCAGAACACATTTGTCAGTCATCCTTGTAGTGTTAGTGACTTAGATTTGTAACTTAAAGCTGGTAGCATTAGTATGTAATTAGGTCTGAAAGATTTGAAAATTAAAAGATTGAGTTAGAGACACTGAAGGAAAAAAGTGTCTGTTCTGGAGTCTAGTCTGGGCTGTTTTCTTTACCAAGTGCATCTTCAATTTTTCTCAATAAACTGTAATACAGGGCCTAGAGTGCAGAAAAAAAGGTCATCCTTTATTTCATAAGCCCCAATCTAACGATGGGACACAAATTATTAGATGACAAAAAGCACTCTTAAAATAAAGCTGTGCATAATGAGCCTGGGTGAATGGCAACAGGTATTTACTCCATTAATATTCTGTATTTAGTACAACAGAAAATGTCTTTGAACTAATAAAAAAAATATACTCATATGAGACCAGGTTTTCCCTGTACTTCCATCATAATCATCTCAGGGCAATGTTGTTGTTTCCTCCTTCTACATTATCCACACTGTGGCATCCTGGACCCCTACCCCTGGACAAGCCTCCCCCAAGTCCACAGCAACTCTGCAGTTTTTCCCTTTTTTCATAGATCTGCCACAGTATTTTTAGCCTCTTCCCAGCTTCCACTTTCACTGCAATACATTGTTTTACCTCACTCCCTGCTTTTTACTCATCTTTTGACCTGAAAATCAGGGAGCTGGCAGCACAGACTGTAAATGATGTGAACTGGGGTGGATGATGATTTCCTGACCTATGCTTCTGCTGCTGCCTACAGGAAGGCTGGAGTCACCCTGTCTCTGTGGAGGAGCAGATACAAAACTTACAGCACTTCCATTGAGATCTGTAATGGGATGGACCAAAAATTGTTAATGGGCCCTGGCAGGGACTGATAGCCTGCACAGCAGCAAGAACCTCATCTTCTTGTGAAGTGTTTCCACTTTTTCCCCTTTACCCCTCGCCCTGCTACAGTCCCAAAGATTCTTAGGTGTCCCTGGTGGCGGTACAGCATGTGAGATTTCTTTCCAAGAGATTAGTGATATTGGTTTTGCAGAATCTGTCGTGTCCTTGTCAGAGGACATCTTTCCAGGCCTCCGAGTGTCTCACATAGGATGATAAACCCACTGTGTAAACCAGAAGAAGTGTCATGATAATTTATGTACTAATGGGCCAGGATGTGAACTGAGACCTCTCCAGTTCCATCACCTGGCAAGAATCTTCTATCACTGTTGCTCCAGGCTGAGCTCAGGTAAAAATACCCTTGAAGCTAAATTGCACTTGAAGGCAGGGATCATCTTTTCAGTCTGTGTTCACACAAAACCTGCCAGAGGGCATTGATTCATCTTTGGGCTTCCTGTGAAGTACAGTCACATAGACATAATAATATCCTTACCTGGTTCTGCCCTCCAGCCTGTTCTGTACAAAGTAACATAACTTTGCATTACAGCAAAGTAATGCAATCAATGTAATAATTTGTCCCCCAATTCCTGTTGTAATATATAAGCCAATGTATGAAGTCAGGCGTTTAACACAAAATTGAGATCAGAAAATGAATAGGGACGAACAAACAATAGCAATGGCATGTTGTCCAATGCTACTTGTCTTTCCAGCATGACACTTATCCTTCCATTGCCAGTACTTGTTGGAGTCAGAGGCACAGGAAATACTCCCTTATCTGTGCTGACAAGCTCTGACTCTCAAGAGAACACTGAATTTAACTTAAAACCTTGGAGAAAGCTTCTAGAACTAAGTAGAGGAACTGAGAATATGAGTGTGTAAATTAGATAGAATTATATTAAGTCACTAGGTGAGAAAGAGTTTAGAGTTTAAGTTATATTAATGAATAAGTGACAACATAGAGGATTTGGGGTGTTATCCTTTTCTCCTTCTTCTTCTTGTCCTTCTTCTTCTAGAGTTTTTGGGTAATATTAGGGGATTGGATGAAAGAATCCACATTGCAGGACACAGGTGTTGGGTTTTTGGGTTAGTAACGGAAATAAGTTACTTGGCAGTTCATTATTGGATGGGTTCACACTTAAAATACCTTGAAGAGATACTTCTTCAGCCATTTTGCACCTTGTTACCCTAGTGTATATAGCTCCTTGTACTCTTGTAAATAGGTAATGTAGATAAGAAAGAATAGACAACTGAGCCTGAACAAGAGGAAACAGGTCCCTCTCACATCAATCTCGGTCCTGAGGAAAAGAACCAAGCCACCAGTGTTGCACCCCAACAAGTACTCGCACTTGTATGTATGCAGATCAATCCATGAGGCACAGAGAAACGTAAATGTGGGTGGGTGGCAGAGCCTCCTTCTTCTCCTAACTGCTATTTGTTCCACCATTTAGCAGGCTTCAATTTAGACACGTAATTTTTAAAGCAAACCTGTGACTAACTGTGTGGACACTCAGAAACCAAACAAGATGGATTTATGGCCAGCCCATTTGCACAGTGGAGTGCTCTTATTTAATTATATTACTATTTCCCTATTGGGTTTCTGGTAGTTTAAAAGTGCCTCTCTGCATGTTGCAACATTTTAGCTCTGCTGTGAAAATTAAGGGTTGTGAATTCATTTGCATCTTTACTAGAGAAAGAAGTGGTAAAATAAGGTTAAACCTCATCCTGTGCTCAAAATAACCTTAAAATCCCCTTTCTGGTCCATGCATCCACATTTTTTGCCTGAGTTGATGAGCCTTTTCCATTATATGATGCTGTTTGTTTCAGACATGTTTGCTCTTTAGAGTTTTGGTTTCAGCCTGTATAGACATCCAGGTTACCTTCTGTGTGGACCCACCAGCTGCTTGAAGTACAGTGGCCTCTTGGTCAGGATCGCTACACTCTGTCCCTTCCCGAGTATATGATTTGAATGAGGTATTTGAAAGTAGTTATAAAGCTCTCCAAAAGTGTAAGCACTTTCAAACTCCACCGCAATCCCAGTGCAAACAATGGTGTTACAGTGAGCAGCCTCTCTCCAGCCCAACTCCAAAAGTTGCCAAGCAAATAAAATAAAATTAAAGCTGAATCCAATCTCTCTCAAAACTACCAAACCTCATGCACTCCCTTTCAACCCAGACACAGGGAAAAGCCTGAGCTGGTGCCATTGCAGCTCTCAGATGTGCCTGTGTCAGGGCAAGGGAAGAGTTCCAAAGGGAAGTCTTTGGGGCCCCTCCGTGTCCTTCTGCCAGCTCCCTATCAGATTCTGCCCTCAGATTATCTGCCTCCAGCTCCCACTAGAAAATGTCAGAAAGATTTATGGGCAAGTAGCCAAGGGCAGAATTTGGCAGTGATAATGAAAAAGCTCCCAATTAGTGTCAGATAAAGATGACAGACTCTATCTGTCTTTGAGAAAGCTGAAGCCTTTTGTGTGTGCTATGTCATTTTTTAGCTGTGCTCTCAGGTCCCTTTCACTCGCCTTCACTTACATCAGCTGTGATAAAATGAAATTGCTGAGGCAAAGCAATTACACTGAAAAGTGCTTGTTCTGGCTTGGCCCTCTCCTATTATGTTAGTGAGGGCTGGACTTGTTCCTGACAGAGATGAATGTGTTCTGTCTGTATCTCTCCTTCCCAGGAAATAAAAGTGAAATATGAAACAGATTCAAGGAAATAAGATCACAAAGCTTGCCTTATCTTCTTTTCAGCCCATGAAGCCTAGGATATTCAAAATTTTTATGACCCAGTTGGCTTTCACAGCTCTTTCAGTTCTGTTTATGGTCAAGCCCCTGTCACACCAGTAGAGGAAATGCCACATTCTCCAGAAGGAGTATGGGGGAAGACAATATGGAGCTCCTCTGTGGTGATGATGAGTTCTCCTCAGAGTGTTCTCATACAGAACATTGCCAGAACACTGTGGGAACATTCCTGACTCTGCTCAGCGTGGGTGAGGCTACACTTGGAGAATAGTGCCTACTTCTGAGCTCCCCAGTTGTGGTGGTACATCCTCCCCTGCCCTTGGGACTGCTTTTTGCTTGCAGGAATTGCTGTTAGGAATTTGGCATTTGTGTCATGAGTTGGGCAGGGGAGCATCCTTTGACCACACTGGAAGCTCTTGCATGGCTAAAGTGAAAGCAGCACTAACCATACCAGGAACTCCTGGTGCCTAGCTGAGGTGAAGGATGGGAATGGGGATGTTCATTCATCCCTAACAGCCTTGGGGCATTCTCTACCTCAATCGTAGCTTGAGTGGAACAGTACCATTGTTGGTGGAGTTGTGGAAACTCCAATAATTACTGACCTAGGTTGTGCCCAGCATGGAAACCTACTGACAGCTAAAACAAATCATTTCACAACCCTATAAAGAGTGGTCCTGAGTTAGGTCCTTTGAGCTCTCCTGGGTGGCAGTGGGTCTAACCTGCACCTCTGAGAGGGGCACTCCTGCAGCTCGTGAACTCCTTGTGTGATACTTGGAGGACTGTTGCTGAAAGCTGAGGATGGGGTCTGCTGATACCCCCAACCCCTTGAGAAAATGCCAAGGCATTTGACACGTTTCATTGACCCACAGGGGGGATTTTTAACAGGCATGTTTGTACATACAGATATGTATATATACACCTCTGTGTCTGCCTGCGTGTGTGAATTGACTTTAACACCCAATGGCAAGTATAGCATAAATTTTGCCTTCTCAGATCTGTAAATAAGTCACTGTTGTGGCAGTAAATTCTACAGAATCACTTTATAAAATGTTAAATTAGCCAATGATTAAGTGCTGATAAACCCTGTAGACATAAACTGTTGACCAGGTCTGGAACTGGTAAGATTGACTCAGCCACACTCAGACCATGTCAAGGGGTCCTCTCTGAAGCAGGAGGTCATATCATGAACCTCATGTCCCAGCATGAGGGTCTCCCTTACCCTACGCACCCTTATCCTTTGCATCCCCAGTCTCTGTACAGATCATTCTAAAATTATTCCAAGCCTGTTTTCCTTTGTATGATTTGTCTTTGCACTGAGTAATGGAGTGAAATCTTGCCACAAAATTTTGTTGCATTTCCCACAAGTTTATAGTAAAATCTGCTTTTGACAACAGCTTTGATGGTGATTCTTTAAGCGACTTAAGCCACTCATTGGTGACAATTTGGTATAGTCATCAGGATCCTAATTTGGGATTCGTGACAGTTGTGCATGAGTTACATGGTCTCAGATAAGGAAGTTGTGTGACCATGGGAGACTTTCACAAGTCCCACCAGTTAGCATCTTCCTCTGTGTCTCATATCAATTTTCCTGCTGTATTCACGCACCGCTGGTCCCATACAACCCCTTCCTTATGTAATTGCTCTGTCCTTTTCAGTAAATATCCTTGTACTACCCTGTTCACTGATGGTTCAAATTACAGCCTAGGAAATCATTAGTTATCTGCTTCTCAAAACTCAGGATTGATCCTGCCAAAGGCAGCAGCAGTTTTCCTGCTGGTTGTGTGGATGTCCGGGTTCATCCCAAAAATTCCTGTGTGATCACAGTTTTCCACATCAGTCTGCAGTTACTCTGTAGTTATTGCAGTTATATTGCATTTTGGTACTTTTGATCCACTTTCAGAAGCTTAGATCTGAAGGCTTCTCCTGTGAGTATCTGCAATGTGGCAGAAGAAGCACCTAAACCAGGAGACAGGTAACCACTGGTTGTGGTCAGCCTGTGCCTCAGTCACTGCAAAGCAAACCTCTCTGTCTCTGAGACAGGTTTTTCCTTCTCCCCCCTTCCCAGGGGTATGCTGTGTTTTACAGATATATTTGTCAGATAAACCTACAGTGTTACATTAACCTGTTTTGTGTTTAAACAGAATGATCTGACAGTAGTTGTTCACTTATTTCAATCTATTTTGATACTTATTCCACATTTTCATCTTGTCTATAAAGGTTGTACCCCCCCCCCATGCCTCTTTGCTGTGTAAAAGAACATTTTTCTACATTGAATTATTTGATTTCATGAGATTTTCCAAGTGACTTGGCACAGATACTTTTCAAATCACTTGGGATATAAGTGTCTGCATCACATTTGTTCTGTCTCTTCCTCCCATTACGTGCAAGCTAGCAGGCAGAGACCTTGCAAATACCACATTCTCTCAGCCTCTCTTGAAATTTCATCACATTACTTTGAAGAAACATTAATGTTCATACACTGGAAAAAATCTATCTTAGTGCTGAAATCCACAGGCACTGTTTGTGTTTTATATCCATGATTTCTAGGTCTTGCTGCCCGTGGCCTTGAAAAGTTGTGCTGTTGGCTGGTAGCAGTGGCCATGCTGGGCTGTTGATCCTGCATTTCATGTATTTCTTTACACCATAGTCTTATTTGAATAAAGCACCCACAAAGTCTTTTTTATTCTCTTTTCACCTCCTGCCTCCAATATTTTCAGACCCTGGCATGCACAGAACCTGTTGCTTCTCTAAATTCACTGTGTGACTGGAAATGTGGTGGCCCGACTCCCATGCCCTTGTGTCCCTATCAGGTTTGGTCCCTCATCTAGGAAAGGTATTTTTGATATCAGTCACTCTGGTCTGTGACCTTGGATCTTTGAGTGCCTCCAGCAGGGAGGAGGTGAAGGGCAGCTGGGTGTGGGAGTGAACAGTGGCCGTGCTGTCAGACACCTTCTCTGCCTTCAAACATGCTCTGCTGGGAGCCAAGGCACATGCTCTGATGGATTGAGGGGACTTAAATCTGTCTCTGGCAGGTGTTCTAGTGAAGTGAAAGTACTCAAATTCCTTCATGGAATTTTCTGTTAAAAAATTAGAGCAAAAAAGAGTATGATCACTCTTGACACATTTCAATTCCTGACAACACAGGCTCCAAATGTTCAAAATTCATGTCAAAATGTGTTCTCTTACTGACTTTTATGAGCATGAGACGCAGTCAAAGAAAAAAGACAAAACACAGCACAACATACTTCCCTGGGGGAAGAGCCAGGTATGCCAGGAATCTCTAAGGAGATGGTTATTATCTACCTGGGAAAGTTTTCTTTTTCCTCTGGCTTAGATTGCTCTGCCAGTCAGAGGGAAGCATTCCCACAACTGGAAAATGAGGTGGAAATGGGGTGGTGGGATGGGATACCATTCCCTCAGTGCCCCAAAGAGCTGCCCATGTCCTGATGTGGTGTCAGTGCTGGGCTGACACGGGGCACTTGACCTCTCCCCAGTCCTTGGCCCCTGACTGGGCTTCCCAGTGTTTCCCTGCTCTTCCTGCTGGCACAGGTACTGAAAATTTGCCAAACTCCCCTAGGATCCTTCCCCACTTTTTTTTTTTTTTTTTTTCTGCAGCACCTGTCTGAAGTTAATTAGTTCATCTTCTGCCCATCACAGTTCGCTCTTTGATGATACTAATCAAGTGGTGGGAGGATTTGTTATGGCTGTCAGTGATACTCTGATAAAAGCAATCTCATTCAGTAGGAGGAAGCGCTGAATGATCTAATTATGGTTTTATAAGGAATAGATGGCATGGCATCTTACTGGTAGGATGTGCCCTGGTACAATGTAATCATAGACTCATAACAAGAGATTTCCATTCAGGATTACTAGGACCCTATATGATGAGGATTTGCTTATAACAGAGAATGTGCAAATAGGATTTTAGTTAAAGCAGTGTTTTTCCAACAGACATTGTGTACAAGCGTTTTTCCATTTTTCCTTTTAATGTGGGCTTTAATACATAGAGGTAGACATAGAAGTAGTAAATTAAAAACAAACAAACAAAAACAATTATGGAAACCAATTAGGACTATATTTAGCATGAAAAATAACTCTGTGGTTATGTTATTGGTATTCCGTGCCAGAGACATCTGGTGCCCTGCACTACCAGTGACTCCCGGTTCCTTGACTTGACAGGAGTAGTCTGCTCACAGCTCAGGTGACTTATTTAAGTCATACCGTTTTAAAAATCTACTTCATTAGAATTAAATTGGTCTAATTTGCAGCTTCTCCTGCAAATTAGGCATATATAAACCAGGATAAAACATTTTTAAAGGCACCTACAGGCCAGACCTGTCTTGACATTTGTTAGTGGCTAAAATCACAGTCCTAGGAATGGAGAAGAGGGTGAGGAGGAGGTAGGTAAGAAGCAGGACAAGGCAGCCTCACAGCTGGGTAGTGCAGGCTGCTCCCAGCATTGGATCACAGTGTGGGTTACCAGCTGCTGAGGGCGGGCACTCCCCTGCCCTTGTAGCCCCAGAGGAAAGTAAGGCCTGAGGGTGAGGACACTCTTTAGGAGAAAGAGTCACCTCCTGCCTCAGGAGAAATATCCTGGTGATGGTGAAAGGTCCTGGTGCTGCCCTTTAGTTTATGAAGTGTGTAAATGTGTGCCTTGTTGAATACAGTCACTATGAATGCCTGGAGGCTGTTCATCTCCTTCCTCCACTTTTTCAAAGATCTGTTTCCAGCCAACACTGTACCCCCCTGAATATCCCTTCAGCTTTCTGTGGCAGTTCACTTTTTTCAAGCTGACCTTGCTTTTTTTTCAACCTTTAGTGCCTACTTCTAAACCCTGCCTTGGCTACAATAGTTCACACGTATGCATGCGCATACTCAAAACACTTCAAATAGCACAGCCCCTTTTGCAGGTGCACCAAGTGCTCAACAAAATGTCCTGTAACTTGCTCTAGTGGCAGGTCCTGCCTGGTCCCAGGGGCTCTTCCCACAGCAGCTCCATTTCTCAGGAAGAGAACAGAATTGCTTCATCCACCAAATCTGGATAAGGAACAACTGTCAAATTTACCACTTCCCTCTAATTTCCCAAAGACAAAAGAGCAAAAAACAGGACCAGAAAGTACAGAATTTAGTGATGAAGTTTTGTGTAAGAGGGGAAAAAATCCTTTCAAACGCCAATCTACCCAGTCTTTTCAATCAGGGAAAGTACCAGCAGAGCACCTTAGACAGGGTGAGTTTCTCCTGCTTCTGTCTGGAGTTATTTGTCTTCTTGTCCTGATTCTGGTGGTAATGATGGACTGGGAAGCAGGGGTCAGAGGTATGGCAGAGTGCCTGGTGCCCACTGACCTCCATGGGCCTGGGCAGGGATTGAGCTCTAACGCTGACTCTGCACCCAGTGTGACATTTTAACCTGTCAGGTTAGGCAGTGCCTTTGGCTGTTCTCAACATGATGCAAATGGCATCATGAGGCACGTAGAAAGTTGCCCCAAACTACACTGACATTCCTAAATAGGTGTGAAATATCCCTGCACTGCAACAATGCAACAGCTTCTACAGGTTTCTCGAAGGAATGGGTGTGATGTGCATGAAAAGTTACCCCTGCCCCAACAAACCTGGAAGGCAGTGCCTCTAAGTGTTAGGAGAATACAAACAATATTCTGAGCTGCAGCATGTCACCCTTCTCTGCAAGCACAGAGATGGCCAGGTCCTGCTGCGTGCCCTGCTCAACAGAGCCTGCAAAATTGTCCGCTCAGAGCTAGTGCCAAGCTTGAGCCTGGTCCTTTTGGTTCCAGCGGGACTTTTCCTGTGGTCTCAATGAAGCATGAGACCTTCTGATACCAGATATACATATTTGGAAACGATTGTAAGAAAGCCTAAGTGAGTGGCTTGCATGCTGCCCTCAGGGAGGGAACAAATGCAGGATTTCATATTAGCTAAAATACATTTGCATACAACTCTCTGGAGAAGTCTGCTGCTGGAGATGTGATGTTGCTATTGCTTTCACAGCACTACCACACACCATAATTATCTTTGCAGAGAGCATCACTTCCTAATGCCCCCGCAAAACACCCTCAGCAGCAGGAAGGTCAGACATGCCTGTTAACTTTCAGAGGGAGGGAAGGGGAGCTACACAGTGCAAACTGCAAGGACTAAAGCTCATGTAACCTCCAGCCCTCATGCAGGGCAGAAATATGGGGTGGGAAATGTCTTCCAGTGGAAAATGTTAGTCTGACAACATTAAAAGTGCTCTGGGAATGGGCAGGTAGTCAGGTGAGTGGGCAGCTCTTTTAGATATCTGCACACCCGATTCTATCTGTCCTGCCTGGATCCCCTAGATCACACCCCAAAGGTTGTGGGCAGAACTGAATGCACAGTTATCTGCTGCTGCTGACAGCTTGATTCTGATCATAATAACAGCTTAACCAGTAAAATGATTTCTAATAAATACTGGATGTGATGTTTTTCTTTTCCAACTCTAATTTCAATCAGAAAAATGGTAATTTCTCCCATATTTTTTTTGCTGTGCACTCCCTTCCAGCTGCCATATGAGGCCTTCAAAGGTACGGAAATCTAAATTAATAGGAAACTGTGCCTTAATTTTAATTATTGTCAAAGAATTAAGAAAAAGCATCCTACCTCTCCCTATCAGCATTTAACCAATAAAGATAAATACTGTAATAGTTATCTTCCTTGCACAATTGCTAAAGATAATAATTAGGACTGTTTAAACATCACTGGAGACACTTTGGGAAATCAGCTGGGAGGGAAGGTACAGCTGTTCAGATAACACCTCCTTTGGCAAGGAATTTAGTACAAGCCTCTTATAGACCGTCATGTTGTTTATATTAGTTGAATGAACTTCGATAAATACTAACTTACAGAAGGTGGCCACAGCAGAAATGGTACCTGTTGCTTGTTGAGCTTTGCTATGATGAAGGAAGCTTCTTGAAGAGTGTATAGAATAGCCAGTAAGAGAAGGCTTTGCTGATCAGATTTTGAGGCACAAAGGGATTTAACATCATGGTCATTTATCCTGTTTATATATATGCAAATTAACAAATGTGTACAAACTGTTGCAAAATTGGGTATTACCTCATTATTCTGTCAATATTAAACCGATCCCTTGGCTGTTAAAAAAGTGTTGTTTTCCCAGTGTTTCTGGGGCTATTCTTTGTGGTGGCTAGAATTTGGAAAAGCCTTGGGGGCTTATAGCATAGACCCAAAGAGAGCTTATCACTGAGAAGGTAACAGACATGACTGAATGAGACAGCAGCACTCTTGATCTAACAGAGGAGTGACTTGAAAAAGGTCATTGCAAGGATCAGTGGTAGAGCCAGAAAACAGATCCCAATCTTCAAGGCCTGAAATAATTAAAGCTGCATATAAATTAGCCTTGCTTAGTAGTAACTGTAGTGACTAGCTGCCTTTACTCCACCACTTCACAAATGAAGGGAAACGTAGGAAGGCAGACTGAAAACATGGTTAGGGACTTAGCTAAGCAGTTTGTGGAAATTCCTGAGAGTTTGTGGAAGAGTGAGGCTGAATGAATCTCTGCTTTCAGGTTTGAATCAGTGGTCAGAACCCTCCAACCTTGTTTCTGAATTCTGCTCCTTTTTTGAGATACATTCCCCAGGTGCCATTTCCAAACAGCTAGAATAAATTAATTGGGGGACGAGCCAAAGACTTGAACTGCTGTGAGAAAAGCCCTTTTCCTTTTTAGTCTTTATCGCTGAATGTTACGTGATACATAACAAGAATGTCCTCCATCACACAGTCGTGATCCGACCCATAGTCCCATATAAAAGGGATTGGCGTTAAATTTAGACAGCAAGTGAGCTTGTCATGGCCAGCCAGTGGTGTAGCCAGGCACAGGCTGAGGGGAATGGCTGGGGGTCTGCAGTGCTCTTGGCAATGTGATTTCGGTAGAGCTGCGGTACTGCGAGCAGGGTGTGGGATCAGCCACTGGAGAGGAAACAGGCTCAATGCAGATGTGAACCAGCCCTTCACTCCCAAGCCTTTGCAGTGTGTGTGTTCATCAGCAGATGTCACTGCGCTATCGGCCGCAAAAGTGTCACACCGTGGCTGTGAAATCATTTTGAGCCTGCACCAGAGGTTGTTTTGCTGTGGGCTCCAGGGGTATTTGCTGAATAGGGAACATTCCTGGATGGATCTTCCTTTCTTTCTCTTTTAACTAGCTTATCAAAGAAGCTGCCTTTCTACTTGCTACAGAAACATTGCCCTCAAAATGTCTCCTTGGGATTTAATGATATGCTTGAGACTTCTATCAAGCGTTTGGTTGCTCCAGACAAAACAGTAGTTTTTAGATAGAATGTGGTTCAAAGCCCCAAAGCCTGTGATAATTAATTCTCCTTGTTGTGTGGTGTTGGCATGCTGTGTGCTAGCTATTACAATATTAACAGTGTGAGCACAGTGGCAGTGAGTGAAAAGATGCATCTGATGTCTCACTGTGAGCTCTCTATTACCAGGGAGCTCCCTGTTGTTTCAGCAAAAGTGATAGGGAGGAGAACGAGTTACAGAGGACCAGGTAGAAACGTTGTCCAAAAGATGCTCTGAAGACTGATTCCTACCATGGCTTTAAATGGTCCTGGAGGATAATGCATGGATTAACATTTACCATTACATTAACAGGAAGTTACCTCTTCCTTAAGTGGGAGACAGCTGAAGATAGCTCGTGGATAGTGGACATATTTAGATTTTGTGAATATCCAAGTCATTTCACAGATGGAGCACTAGCATAAAGCACTTTATATTCGAGGCTGTGCTTGGTTTTGCTAGAAGGGCTGTGCTTTCAAAATCCAGTTAGTCAAAGACCTCAAGGGCACAAACTCCCAAAGTGAGCAGGTGGAGACAAGGAAACAAAGGGATTGAGATCAAAGTTTAGAACAAAGAGAGTGATTCGTGGATAACTGGGTGGTTTTTTTAGTGTATCTCCTTTGGTAGACTGAAAGAAAAATTTCCTCACATGTGGTTTTGACAATTTTATTCAATGCCAAATTAAGTAAATACCAAAATTATGCCAGAAAATACCTCTTCATTATTATAACAGGTTTAATATCTAATGGGAAAAAAAAAGATGCAAGGTAAAGTTCCCAAACCTGCTGCTTTCTGGAAAGAGGCAACTTTTTTATCATCTATATTTCAGTTAAATAAAATGCAACTTGCAAATTGCCACCTGTTGTCATTAGCAGTATTTGCTACTTATATTCTGCATTCATTGAAATCCCACTTTTAGGGCCTGACACTTCCAAAATTTCTTTCAGTCCTGCTTCTTTGCCAAATATTGACTCCTTTAGGCTCAAACTGCTTTCAACATTGATTTTTGTGGGTGGTGAATCTCAGCCCAGATTTCAATGAGTTTGTACATTATGGCCACTGACCACACATGGTTTTAAAAATAATAGCAACAACAAAAGGTATGACAATGACATCTCATCATGGCAAAATAACATGTGGGAGTCTTGTATGACTGTCCTTGTATCAGGCTATATGCATTAAAGGAAACATTTCTAAAAGTGTTATATGGAAGTGTCTTTAGAAGCTTGAATTTAGCATTTCATTATAGGCCAGCATCTTTCTATGTCATTACTTGTACCTTGCATATTAGTTTTGCAACATTTTCATTTACACTGGGGAAAGTTTACTTGGTTGTGGTATCAATACACATAGAGTCTTGATACAGGATAGCACAGTCCTTTTATTTGTACGTGTTTGCAGTACAGCTGGTAAGGCATGCCTTGGTATTTAAGGACTGTTGTCAACAAATTATTTTAAGAGTAGGAATTCTGAGAATTTTGATCAAAATATTCAGTCCTGGATTGTTTCCTTTTTTTTTTGTTTGTCCTAGAAGCTGACTGTTTTCACTTATAAAAACAAATCTAAATGCCATGGAAACTGTGAGAGAGCATTGACCAGTTTATTCTTTGCTTTCCAGTGTGAATTGTGGCACTGTTTTGAATTGAGCACTACTGAATGACTTTTACCTCTCTGCTCTCTAGCTGGCACTGGTCTCTTTACTCAGAGAGCAAATTTACTCATGCTTATTTTGAATAATGGAGCTGGACTATGACCAGCTTGAAATTCTAAATGCTGGAGGTTAAAAAGGAATCAGTTACAAATGCCTCTAATCTTAAAACAGTAAAGGATTAAGTGCCAATACCTTCTTACCAGTCCACAAAACACCCCTGTCCTTAAAGCTTGCTTCTGTTCTCTTTCTGAATGTTGTTCACAGGGAGTTCAGCGCTTTTTTTTAAACATTTATTTGCATCTTTTTGGTAAAAGACAATCTTTTGGTTAACTTTTGGACACAGATTTTGTTTTTTCTTCTCTTATTTATCTATGTTCCACTTTCATAATACACTAGCATTTACATTATCTGTACCATTTTCGTAATACTACAGTAAACCCATTTGCCACAGGAAGAAGTGCTTGCTGAGCTCTTCAAATATGTCATGGTGCATGTGGCACTTGCTTGGTAGAGTTTTCCAGTTCTCAAAAATCACGTTATATTTGTGATGTTTCATTCTTTGAGGTTTTGTAACCTTCTGCTTGCCTGATACATTTGCAATGATTCCTGCTAGCACTTCATGGTCAGATCTCTTCAGAAAAAAACAGATGCTGAAGTGCTGGCAATTTCAAGAGCATCAAAAACTCATCTGCTGCTTCTCAAATGCATTTTTTTCTACCACTGATAGCAAAAGTCCCAAAGAAGCACTCTATCTTCTCACTTTTTCTGTAGCCTCCTTCTCAAGGTTGAGAGCCTGAAAGCAGGTTTGGAGTTTGATTTTAATATAGAGCATGCATGTCATTCAAGATCTCAACCTAGTCACGTTTGCTTGTTGGGATTTTTTAAGTCTCATGAGTAGTGGCCATTTTCTGAATTTCAAAGTTCTAGTATCATACCTGCCATGGCTCCTAGGTTGAAATGGTCCCCTCGCTCCTCTTGGGTGTATGTAGAAAGTCAGACTGCCTGAAAGCTCCAGACATTGCTGCCTCTGAAGGAAGGAGATTCAGTGAGACATCAAAGAGAAGACAGCTGCACAAACATTTGCACCTGGACTGACACAGTCACAGATTATCTCATATGGGGATGTCTACAGCAGTAGGATCTTTATAATAAACTTGTTAAGCTTTTATTTTAGTGTTCATATTAAAGCACATGTCTGTGTATATCTGTCCATACTCAGACATATACAACAGATAAAATAGGCATGCAATCACAGACAATGCACTGGAGTCACCCTTTGCTTGTGTGTTTGCAGCTGGAACCAAGAGCTCTCAGGAATGAAAGTTGAAGGGGCCGGGGGAAAACTTTATTCAGCTCCTTTTGCAAAGTTTAAAATGTTTCTGGAGGCAGTGGAAAAGACAAGCCATCAGCCTTGTAACATCCTCAGTTGGGTAGCAGAGGGGGCTGACAAGATTTCTTGCAAATAAGGAACTGGCAGCAGCAGCATGTCTGAAAGCAGAAGATAAAAAGGCATAGAGCTGTGGGAGGGAAGTGAAGAGGTTCCCAGATGCATGAAAATGACACAAATGTACAGGGATGGTGATTTTGGCAGGGGTGTGTGTAAAGGGTTGAAAGAGAGGTGCCCAAGGTACTAATCCAGCTGTTCAGCACCTCTGTCATGGTAGCCACAAACACGTCACTCTTAAGAGTTGTGGTTCTTCTTGTCTAATACTTTGTCTAATTGTCTAGTACTTTGCTTAAATCCAAGTATCAGGGTTAAGCTTGCCCCTAAGCCTCATTCTGCACTCAGTGGGTACGGGAGTGCTTTCAGAGGACAATTCACATTGTCTGCCTTGACTCAGACTGCATTCATATTTCCTGGTATCTCTTTATGCCCAGTAGATATCAAAAAAGCCATTGCAGTCACTTACTGACCTGAGACAGCTGGAGTTATGTGGACTCAACGCTGTCCTTAGAACATATGTAAAAGTGCACAATGATACATGGGGACTCACAGTTTTGGCTACAGCAACTGGCATGTTAATCTATGGACATTAAACTTCATTTAATAAGCTGTTATTTTTAGTCTGACACCAATTTTTCTCCTTCATTTTTTTAATTTGCAGGCACTGCAATGGAGCATGAATCAATTCAAAGCACAAAAAGAGTGAAGGAAGAGTGGAAGAAATATCTAGAATAATTTCTCCCATATAAAGTTGTTCACTGGATTGAGTAAAGACAGATAGTTCTTGTAAAAAGGACAAGAAGGCTTTTGGAGTATTACAGTGGTATTATATTAAGTAACATGATTGGAAAATGTGTGATTTCACTTCTATTTTCATACAATTAGTTTGCTACCCTCCTTTAGTGTGTCCCCCATTGCCCAAAACCAGGCTGAAAGCCTCACCCAGTTTTCAGCTATGAACTCCTGAAGGAGGAAAAGGTGAATTTGGTGATTTTGTGCTTTGAGCTCCTTCAGTAAGTGGCCTTCAACTGTTAGCCAATACTCTCAAAGCTATCTCCAGGCAGTGATCCCTCCATATGCATAATGATAGCAGATTATTTCCCTTTAGGTCAGTAGAGTCCCATAAAGACAGAGACATTTTGGAGGTATTGAGTGTATGCCATGTGATTTGTTTTGCTTTTTGTGTGAAAGCTTTGCTATCTTTGGGCTTTCAAAGCTGACAATGAGAGCTGACAGTGTGCTGCTGTTTTGGAATGCACCATCAAATAAATAAATAAATCTTAGTCTACTCCCATAGTGAAAAACACTACGGCTTTCTCTCTCTACCTCCACCTTTTCACAGAATATCTCACTTTTTTATTCCTTATCACTTCTCAGCATATCCTAGAGCTCATGTATGATTTTGTTTCTTCAGAAGCATTTTAAATGCCTCCAAAATCATTAATTACAGTGATCTGAGCCTTGAAGAATAAATTTCACTCAGAAACTCCCCTAAATCTTTCCTATTAGGGAATAAGGGATCCACTTCAATGGAGAGAAAGCCATGTTCCTAGGTGGTGCCAGTGTGAAATTATTATCAAAAAACCTCCTAGTCCATTGTTTTACCAATGGAAATACTACCCACCTGTCTGGTTCTGGCTGGTCAATCTTGTTTTATCTCTTGTAAGAAAAATGGTGTTTCGCTCAGATGGAAAATCACTCCTGATACCAAACACTGCTTTGAAATTGAGGAGGTAGATCCAGAGTTTTTTATTTCATCTATAAATCCTATTGTTTATGCTGCATGTTAGTTTCTTCCATGGCATGGGTTGTAGAGGATTTTGCATCACCTAACACAAAAAACATCATCTTAGCCTTGATCTAGTATACATTGAAAGTTTGACCACATTTTAAAAATTCTGGTAATCTGGGACCCAATGGAATTTAGAATATCTGATAAAAACTACTCCTGGGATTTCTTTGTGGATGGACCTTTCATCACTACCCCTGCAAGATAAGATCTGGGGTCAATTATCTGTGCTCATGGGATGTCCCTCTCCCAAGCCTGTTGACTGTCCCAGAGTTATGCTGTGTGTTTGTGAAGGCTTTCCCCTGCAGATGGGCACAGACTGACAGACAGTGCCCATGGCAGGTGAGAGGCAGTCCTGTAGTAGGTGACAACCCACGTTTGAAATTGCCTGAAGACAGGTGGATTATTTTGACTTTCTCAGGGAAATGATACTAAATTTCAAGTGTCCTCTGGCTGCCTGGACCTGTCAGACCTTCAGGTTCACTGTTAACATTGGACACAGACTCTGCCTTCATAATTTCTTTTACAGCTGATGTCTCTAACTGCAATAAGCTATTATCTTCTCTCACATTGGCTATATTTGAAGGAAAATATCTTTTACCGAGTTTTTATATTTGCCTATCTGCAACTACATGGTGTACATTTGTAGAGAAAAAGACATTAAATGAGTAGATGTCATGAGTCATAACACAGTTAGTCCATCACAATACTTTTTTTCTCTAAAGTTATTTGGGAATGAGAAAAATACTATTTTTACACTCTCCTTGCAAAAAAATTGATGCGGTGTAACTCAATAATTTTTTTGCCATGCATCAGTAGGTTGGAGAGCACAAAATATTTACTTTCAATTCGACCCTGTTATTACAGTATTGAGCAAATTGGAGAAATGTGCAAATGAAATTATCTGGCTCCTTCATGCTTTCTTGTTTATAGTAGACAAGGTTATTGCTTCACAGATTTCTGCTGACTAAAATGCCAAACCTGTCATGATATTTCCAGTAAAAATTATTATGTAAAGATTAAAAGACCCCTGAGATAAAAATTCAGAGGGAAAAACAGTAAAAGCTGAAAGGGAAAAGAACCAGAAGGAGATAGCTGATAGAAAAGAAGAGGAGAAAGGAGATTCCTAAGGAGTTCCATCTCAGGCATAACTTCACACCAAATGATTCCCATGCTGCCTGCAGGGATTTTGCAGCCACAAGAACATCCAGGGAGGAGCTGCTCTTGCCATCGAGCAGGCAGGGCAGGCTCTGAGTCCTGGCTGTGAGAGGCAAGGAGGAAGAGTTGTTTTGTCCTGCAGAGCAAAGGCTGTCCCTGGACTCTTCCTACAGCCTTCTTGGCATAAGTGGGTAAAATGCAGCCTTGTGAGTGAGGAACTGCACAAGCAATAGGAGACTGATAGTTCAATAAAAAGCTCTCTTTGCGTGTTGAGCACTGTGCAATGTTTCATCTTGCTCAGCAATAAGACATTTGATCTAGGTAGGAAGTGCCTGTGCCTTCGGTTTCTTGTCACAGTAACTTGACCGTGAAGCTTCCATTTAAAAGAATAATCTGTCTTGGTTTAATATGCATCTGTAGAAAGTGTCTAGATAAATTAGCAATAAAAATAAAATATAATTATAAGCAAACACACACAAATTCATCTCTAAATCAGTCCACATTTAGTTGCAGAAAAAGGTCAGGAGTACTTGGTGAAAGTTAAAGTATGTCTTCTGAAGGTGTCTGCAGCTTCAGATGAGCAATATCAATTTATGAGGATTTTAATGAAACTTAACCATTTTTGAGAATCCAAGCTGCAGGCCTTTCCCTGGAGTGAGTGATAACATAAAAAAGCAAATAGGCATCTGCCACTCTTGTGTTTCAGCAGTCCAACTTCTCCTTTGAAACCATTATAATTTTGGCTAACTCTAGTGAGTACATCGAGGAAAATTCAACTCGAAACAAAGGCCCTGACTTCCACTAACACTGTATTACGGATCTTCTTATCATTTCCCTACCTGGTCTCGCACAAAAATATGACATATACAACATAGTCTTTCTTTCTGGCAGCCTTAGGAAGGTTTCAGCAGCCATCTACAGTTCTAAGTATACTTTTGTATAGTATCTTGCTGATACTTTTTGTATCAGCAAGAAAATAGAAGAGACACTTAGAAGCAGCTTTGTTCATCTGGGCTGCTGTCAATAAATAATATCTCTTTGTTGCTGGTAATAGCATCACTTGTAAAGGAACATTACCATGTCGTTTGTCTTGCTGGTTTTGTTTCAGAGTCAGCGGCTGGAAAACAAAGTAACTGAACAAATGTTCCCTAATCTTTTCCTATTTTGGTGTTTCTGATTTTTTGTATGTATATAAGGTGATCAAAGCACAACCTGAATCAGGATCTTTAACTGTCCAGAACTTTTCATTGACAAACAAACCAGTTCTTTACTTAAAAGAGTGAGATGCAACAATCTTTATCAAAAGTGAGAAACTGAAATTGCCTCATTCAAGTCTGATTTGAAAATTTCAGTTGTAAGTCTTTGTACACAATCAATTTGGATGCAAAAATGTATCATCTAAGAGTTGGTTAGAGCATGATGCTAATAATACTAAGGTCACAAGTTCCATCCCAGTATGGGCCATTCACTTAAGAGCTGGACTTGATGATTTTTGTGGGTCCCTTCCAATTTTGAATATTATGTGAAATTCCTTAATTCTATGATGGGAATTCACAGGCACAGATCAGCCTAACTGTATCAGCAGCAGCAGCAGCAGCAGCAACAGCAGCAGCAGCAGCAGCAGCTCCCTTTTCCTGTATTGCTCACAACATTACACTCATTGCCAATTACTCTTATCTGCCCTATTGCTACATGGTGGGAGGTAGAGCATTGAAAATATATATCCACAGGGAAATAAAAGAAAGCAGAATTTCTCTAAAGATTTCTCAGTAAGTCTGAATCCAATTTAGCTTGCTGGGCATGCTGCAGATGGAGTATGTGATTTGCAAATCTCTCAAGCAGGAGCCTATTTGTTACTTTATTTGACTATTTTACCTGCAATTGCGTTCACAAACTTGTCTGTCTCTTGTAAATGGGGTCTATTTATCAACTCAGGTCTTCCCTGGTGCTTTGGTGCACTTTTATTACCTACTTTGCACTGCTCTTTGGAGCCTTGCCTGCAGCGCCAACATATGCATATGCACCCCTTCCTCACTTGGAGCTGAACATGAGATGCTCCACTACATCTGAAAGCAGGTATTGCCTGTGAGACTTTACATAGTTTTCAGTTTCACTGAATTACCCTGTGATGTGATTTGGTAAACTCACTGCAAATACAAGATGTGTGGCTTTAGGGCTCAGCAGGGAGTTCTTTCCCTACTGTGTTTTCTGCTTAGCTGTGATCTGACAGCAAATATAATTCTGTTGCTTTTATGGGCTTGTATGGGCTATTATTTCAAAACATTGTAGGTCACAGAGATGATCTACTCCTCAAATTGGGTGGATGGTTTTAGAAAAGCCTCTCTGAACTTTAGCCTTTCATACCCCTATGGGCAGCAGTCAGGTGTGAAACATTGCTCTGTATTTACTTGTACTGCTGTCAACAAAGAGGAATTACCAGCAGGTGACCTTGCTCTTCACAAGAGACCATGACATTTCAGCATTTCTATGTACTGATGCTGATTAAAGGTAGGATAGGTGCTCCCAGAAAGAGCCTGAGGAGAATGTGCTTGTCTGCTGCTGGAATTACCTCTCCTGGAGCTGTCTCAAAAGGTACTGTAAAAATTCCCCAGCAAACAGGGATGGAAGGTAGATGAGCTGATGTTACTGAGCAGTGTAGATTTTCACAGAGATGCTCCCAGCAGAAGCAGCAGATCCTGGCATGGCCTTGGAGGGTAACTCTTGTGTGAGGGCTAGAAAAGATGTCCCCAGAAGTGACTTTGCTCTGTGTATGTTCATGGGACAGAACTCAGTGCTCAGCATGGATCTTAGGATCTTGGCACTCAACTTAGGATAAAATAAGAGCCAATGCTTAAGGATGGTTCAAAAAGCTGCCAGACATGGTCCTTTTTAATAAAAAAAAATCGATCTTACCTCTTAAACAAATTACTGACACCATCACCTGCTGGGGACATGCAGAGTTATTCCTGCCCAATTGCTCTGCTGCCCAGAGAGAGCACAACAGTGTTCCCAGCTCTCCTTATGTTGTCATGAAGCTTGACCAGCATGCAGCATCTCGCCCAAGGTCTCAGTTCACCCAGTCTTATGCTTATGGGGTCAAATTTTGGTCACACAATTAACTTCTCCAGCTCCAAGTTATGATTGAGAGGAGTTAAGTGGCATGCAATGGATTGCGAAGAACTGCTTACTAACGTGCTGTGAAGGCAAAGAGAGAGAAAAATAATCAAACATTCTTTACTTTGACATTTTTTTAATGATTGTACCTGTTTTTGAGGGGTTTGGATCATGTCTTGGAGCTGGAAATCATCTCTGGATGTCTTGGTGCTTTTTTTCCACTCAGTCATGGTTAGCTCTCATTCTTGGTTCAAAAAATTACCTGTCTGGAGTGCACAGGGATGCAGGTATGCTGCACAGTCCAAAAGGAATCCTTTGGGCCATTCTATTTTTTTCCAAGGACACTGCCATAGTTGTCCTTCACATCCTGATTTTTCTGTAGTGCTTCTTGAAATTTGATTCAGCTATATAAACAAGATGTGAAGGTAAGGTTTCAAAGCTGGGGGTTCACACGAAGAAAGATGCCTTAGCATCACATACCAGGCTCTGCAGACCTTGCTGAACCTTCTGACAGGAGGCTCACTCACTCTTTTTGCTTCCCACCTGGGTGTGGCCTTTCCCTACATCAAGTAATGCTCTTCTATGGTTGTTACTCTGGTATCTGCTGATTCATCTGCTACCCCTGGATGGTGGGAAACAGTTTTCTTGTCTGCTACCATGACCTCCTGGTGTTCAGAGCTTTTGTCTGATATTAGCAGAAGGATTTTTTTGACAGTTTTACCAAAGCCCCATTTCCATCCAGCATTGCCTTGAATCCTGGTTTGTCAGATGATGCTGCTTCACTAAGACTGGATGGTTTACTTTTGACAAAGCACAGCTAATCCTTAAACAGCCAAATATTAATGACAGTAGCCCTGAGTTACATCTGGCAGTGGTATTTCTCCTGTACAGCCAGACAGCATCAAAAAGTTTGGAATTTCTCCCTATGCAGATTTTGAACTTTGATCAGAGAAGAGAATCAAAACTGGATGTTTTGTAGAAAAGTAATCACGGCTCTCATCTGAAATGTGGGTTTTCCACTTTTTTCACCTTTGACTGTTATAAAAAGAGGGTCATCAATTCTAACTTCACAGGTTTCACAGAAATACCTATTTCTTAAGAATACTTATTCTGTCATCTCCCCAGGCTGTGCATGGAGGAGTTATGGTAAAATTTTCCTTTGTTTCCTTTATTCCACCTGGAAATGTGAGCTGGAGGGTTTGCATCCCTTTGAACTGCCAGTGCTGTGGGGAGGACAAGAAGCAGTGATGTATGGAGTGGGTGCTGCAGCCAGAAGGACAACCTGACAGAAGGAAGCTTTTGCATCAACCCAGATACCTCTTTGAGGCTGGGATCAGAGACATAAGCCTGAAAGAAGGAGCTTCATAATAACTGGAATCAAGCCTTCCTGACATTGTAGCCTAGTACATACTGTTTAATTTTACATCTGAGTTTTTTGTATGGCTTAGGTAGGCTACGACCAAATTAAAACAAAATTCATATTTTGTGTTGCCTGTCTGGACATGAATGATGAAACTGCTAAATCAGGTCTGGCCTGACAGGAGGGATTTCTGTTTTCTTAATGTGCTAATTATATTTTTTCTTCCAAGTCATTTGCATTATTATGTGACTAGGTGTTCAATACTCTCTAACACATAGCCAGCATTGCGCTGTGAGCTGGGATAATGGCCATATTCTCATTGTCCATTTTAATTTGGGAATCAGACAAATTACAGTTTAGCAAACTAAAGTTATATGCAAATGTTAATAAACACCTCTGCACAAAATGAAGATAAACACAAGCAGAAAACATCCTGCATGTCCCTTCATATATTCCAGAGCAGCTTTCATTCCTAAAGGCTTGCTCAGACTAGCCATTCATGTAAACAATAGCCAATATTTATGTAATTTCTACAGAATACTTTTGAAGACTTTTGGTAGTGAAGGCTGCCTTCTGGAGACTCATGACATCCACAAGAGGTTTGGTACATGACCTGGTGACAGTGCAAAGAAGCACTGGTTCCCCACCAGCACCCTGCATGAGGCCACCTTGATTCAGGGAAGCAGAGAAGAAGTTCTTTGATGTATACAAAGTTTGAAGTGCCACTTGCCCTTTGGGTTTTTTGATCCTGACCCAGACTGGTTTTAAATAAAGATGTAGTCTTGCTGCTCTTAAATCCGGGAGATCTGCATCAGCAAATCCTGTCCAAATCTTCGTTGACTGAAAAATTCAAAACTGCATCTTCTGAGAGGAGCATGGGTTCATGATTGCAGCTTTTCTTGCATTCTTCCACTGATGTTAACAGTGCTAAGCCACAGGAAAGCAGGACAAAACAATGTTGGCAAATGCTCTCCTTAGTCTGTGTGTGTGAGGGAACCCAACCCCTCCTCTTTGTTTATTTAAAAGAACCCAAATTATACACATGCTTGTCTGCAAAGAGAGTTAGGTAATTTAAAAGCAGATTCTCCCATTAAATGGACAGATGATTCTTCTATTGCATCAATAATTTTAATAGGATGAACATACACAAATTCTGCTTGTTCCCTGTGTAAGATTACCATGAGTTGGTGTTAAACATCATAGCATGTAATGTGTAGCCTTTCAGACAATGCAATAAATTGCCAGCCCTGCAAATTTTTCTTGGTGGACCAGTCTCAATTATTAGAGAATTTAGCAACAGAAAGCATCAGGGAATGGAAAGCTTTATTTTTTCATGCAGAGTATTTATGCTTTTTATAGTAGCTAATCCATCAGGTTAATTTCATTAATTTCATTCCTCAGGCAGGAATTCAGGCAGCAGACTATTTCAGGAGGGCAAGCAGCAGTCCCACAGAACAGGATCTTGTAGACTACATTTTTGCAGATAAGCTTTCAATTATCTCCACACTTTTGCTGGATGTGTGCAAACCGCTTTAGCCTGTCATGCAGCTAATCCAAGTCCAGTGAGACCAAAGGAGAATTTCCCCTTGGTTTCAATGAGCTGTGGACCAGGCTTTGTGAGTCACTGTTCATTCATGAAAAGGACCCATTGCCAAGATGGGTGTCAGTGGGGTTGCATGCTAGTTGACGTGCTCCATTACTCCTAAATACTTCTGCAGCTGTTTTAAACTGTAATGTATGGCACTTTTCCACTCAGGGTTGCTAGAAGGAAGACCTGGGTTGAAGAGCCATAAGTACCAAAACTATGTACATAGACATGTTCCTTGTAAAACCAAGAAAACTGTCCTGACATGATCTGCCCCTAATATCAAGTCAGGGTGAAAATGCCGCTTATTAAATATGTTTCTCCCATATACATTTTAAAAAAAATCTTCTTTAACCCAGGAGATTTGATAACATTAATTATTAAAGCAGCAGGATATCAGACACAGAGGGAAGAATGACTTTATTTCTAGCACTGATAAACAAAGTGTCAGTCTCTGCCAAGCCCCCCAGGGTGCTGTTTTACTCCTCACTGGACTATTCTCTGCCTGACCCCTTGCTGTTATGTGGGGTGTCATTAGATGAAAGCCAGAAAGCAGATAACTCTTAGCTGAAAGTACTTGTTCCAAAAGAGAACAAACTTTTGGAGTATCTTTATTTGGATGAGCTTCTTGATCCACTTAAATTTCAGTCTGATAAAGTATTAGAGGTGGTGCAATACCATTAGTAGTCTTTATGCACAGATGAATGGTATTTTTGGTGTAGTTTTTTGGATACCATAAGCACAGTGAGCAGGAGCAGATTGTGGAAAAAAATAATATTATAGACTACCCTCACAAGGAAACAATCTAAACAGATTCCTAGGATCTGAAGGACATCCAACTGTTCATCACTCACTCTGAATACTCTACCTTTCACCCTAGATCCTATGCCACTTAGATCTGCAAATTAACACTTGAGCATTAAAAGTAGATGAGTTTTTATCTCATTAACTACCTGGTGCTCTTGCTCTGACCGAGACCTCACTCTCAGGGTTACAGACCAGAATGGAGCAGAGATGGATGCAGGTAGGAGTGCTCCGCAAATTCTGGTTGACATCTCATTGTTGGAAGTTTCATTGGAAGGGGCTCTCAATAAATCCCATAGCATTCAACATTGGGAAATAAGTCCTGCACCTAGGGAGGAGCAACCCCATCCACCAGTGTAGGCTGGGGGCTGACTGGCTGGGCAGAAGCTCTGCAGAAAGGGATCTGGGGGTCCTGGTGGGCATGAGCCACAGTGTGCTGGACTGGGCAAGCGTAGCCAGTAGGTCAAGGAAAGTGTGTCTTCCCCTCTGCTCAGCACTGGGGAGACACATCCAGAGTACTGGGTTCCATTTCAGGCTTCCCAGTACAGGAAAGACGTGGATGTGCTGGGGTAAGCCAACCAGCCATCCATCAGAAGAGATGGTATATAGAACATGGTGCCAGACTCTTCTGGGCAGTGCAGTGGACTACAACATGACACAATAGACACAAGTTGAAACTGGAAAAATTATCATTAGATACAAGGTAAAAATCATTCATTGTGAGACTAGTCAAACAGAGAATTGGACTGCGATAGCTGAGAGATGTTTTTGAATCTTCATATTCAGAGTTTTTGAAGCTCTGCTGAGCACCCTGCTCTTGCTAGTCCACCTTTATGCAGGGGTCACAGCAGCTGCCCTCTGGGGGCACCTTTGAGCCTCTGTGGATCTGTGACAATGAACTGCTGAATAAATCTTGTTCAAGACTGCTGCCAGTCTCCTTGTCTTCACACCTTGAAAAGCCTTGGCAGCAGAAGAGGCCACAAAAGCTGTCATCAGAAGGAACAGCTCCCTCCAAGGGCAAGGCCTGCCAAGTGACTCCAGCACAAACTTCTGACAGTAGCTGAGGGGAAACTAGGGAGTTAGTAGACTAGAAAAAATATGAGCAAATGCTCAGGATCAAAAGTCATTGTAATGAAAACAGATAGAAAATCCGCAAACCTTTCCCAAGAAGATTTCTTTCTAAGTAGTTTCTAAGTTTCAGGTGAATCCACCTTTTGTATCTCCATATGCTGCCATGCATAAAGAACATCACTCATGTTCCTGTACTACTTAGAGGAGCTGAACTGTGGGCAAAGTAATCTGGAGGGGTGAAAGTGTTTCTGTTTCTGTTTACAGCTCTGCTACAATACAGATGCTTAAAAATGTTCCACTTGGCTAAAAATATTTTATATTCACAACTGGAAGGAAACACTTCACTATTATATCTCTTACTGACTTTTGCCCAGAGAAAATATAAATTGTTTGAAGATATAAGTGTCTTGTCCCTGGATAACAGAGAAATCCTGGTACTGTCTTTGCTTCCCTCCCTCCTTCTGTCCTGTACTGCTCTGAGTCAACTCCATAGCAATAAGGAAAATTATGTGAGAAGCAACAGCCTTAAAAAAGAAAAGCATTTAAAAGCTAGCTTTACAAAAAGAGTTTCTTCCAAAATTTTGGTTTGAAATGAGGTACAGTGGTATAAATTGTAGACAAAAAAAAAAAAAAGGACATCATCTTAGGGATGGGAAGATGCTCTGCCTCATCAAATGTGCCTTACTTTGTTTTTTTCTCAAAATGCATCACCAGTGATTGCAAAAGAATCTGAGGGGTGAATGCAAGCATTGCAAAAGGACATATGGAAGTCAGGAACTGAAATAATCTACATGCAGAACTGGCATGAGACAGCAGGTCATATTCATTTCAGTGCCCTGGAAGGGGCATGCAGTTCTTTCACCTCTAATTATGCAGCATGTTTTTGACTGAGATTCCTCCTTCCTTCAGCTGCACTTGTTAAAAGCATTTAAGCATATGCTAAGCTCTGTGTGTGAATTATGCTGTGTTCACTTAACAAAGGCACTAATGACTTAAGCTCCTTAAGACTCCTATTATTTCTTAGGACACTTATTTCCTACTGTGGGAAGTACCATGACAAGCAAGATTACAACACAGTGGACAAAACTCTCTGGTGCAGAGTATAGGAGATGGAAAGACTTCTGAAGAAAACCTCTGTCACACTACATCAATTATCTGAGCCTGTAATATTGAGGCTCAGTTTTACTTTCATGTCACTGACACACAGCTTATAGGTATGCACCCATGTAGAAAAGATATGACAATAAATGTCATCACAGGAAACCACATGCAAAATTCTTTCATCTAATTGGAAACATGAAAGGAAAATTATGGGAACATCACTTCAGCCAGAAAGGTGTTCAGCTCAGAAACCTGCTCAGGAAATTTGTCTTGATCATGGGGTTGAAAAAAAGAAGCTGTCAGGCTCCTGAAATGCCTGGTACTCTCTCTGTTCAAAATAAACTACTGATTCTAATGACTGTCCTTTCAGAGATGGTCTATTTTAAGTCAGTGGAGTTACACCAGAAGGAGTGATCACTGGAATGACAGCATGCAGTGAAGCAAGGCATGCCAGGATGGGGGCTGAATCATCTGCAAAGGGATTCCTTTCATGCTCACACTAACTGGACTTCACATTAAATCTTGTGAAACCTGGGGGGTGGGAAGAAATAACTGGCAGCCAGAGGCTCAACAGTTGCATTTGTGGTGCTGAGATGAGGATGCCCTGTGGCATGGTCTGGAGCAGATTTAGCCTTCCTACAGAGCCATGTGTGCTTGATTTTTCTGTCTGCTATTGGGTATCTACTTAAGTGCTTTGCCAAACTGGATTCTTAAGTGTAAAGGTATATTCTGTGCCCAGAGAGCCAGTGGTGAAATGCTGGGTGTTTCAGAGACAGGCAATTTCACCCTGTTTTGTCTCCTGCTTATTAGTGAGCAACTTCTGACTCAGTGCAAGATTTTACAAATCACTGTTTGTCCCAGTCGAAGTCAAAAATGCCCATGTGGCTCTTCTGGAGCATGAGGGAGATCTGAAATTCCTTCCTTCAGTGCATTTTTAGTGGTGGTAGGTTTTCCCACAAACACTCACAAAGCACTTCTGGGACAGTCAGTAAGAATTTGCCAGTTTTGCCTGGGTTCCCTCAGTCATTCTTCATTGCTTGGGCCATGTCCCACAGTTTAATACAACTGCTTTCTGCCATTATAGTGTTCATTAGGATTTATTTTTGTTCCTGGGTACACTGTCAGTTCCTGGATACACAGCTATTCATGAAATGGAGTAAGTAATGTATAAGCTTAAACAATAATGAATGTGATCTATCTCTCGACATGTATAACAATGTAGAAAAACAATATTTCTTTGTGCTAGGATTCACTTTTTCAAAGAGGATTTGACTGGGTTAAAAGATAAATGATTATGAAATGTTAGACCTGCATGACCACATAGGAATCAACATACAGAGCTGCTGTGAGTGTTGCTTTGCTGCATTTTTATGGCTCCTTCCTAAACTACATGGCTCCATCCCAGACAACACTGGGACTCAAGGAGCGAAGTGCAGGTTATCTCCTCTATGAAATGCACGAAGAATTGAGAATTACAGTTTTGTTGTCACTTGCAGTGATACTAAGTGCATTTTAAATACAAATACATAGTAAGATCTGGTCTTCAAGAAAAGATGCTGCCTTTTCAGTGGTCCCACAACCACTAAAAATCCTTGGAATTATCTCAGTCAGTCAAACCTCCATCAGGTCATAAGAGCCATGAGTGCAAGTAGGATTATCCCACCTTTGCAAGGTCCCCCCCCTGCTGAACACTCATTCTTTTTACACACACACAGTTATAGAAAGCTGCTAGTAACTAGCCCTTGGCACTGAAGTTAAGGTACAAAGCCTGTGTGCTCTAGGAAAATTAAAAATATGTTATATTTTATACTATATGTTTATAGTATAAAAATATATATAAGCATAATATAATAAGTAACATAAAATATGCTATTTGTAATATAAATATATGACCTAATAATAATATTTAGTATATATAAAAAAATATATCATTGTACATTGTATACATATATCCTGTTTAAACAAACACTAACTGCAGATATATCTTGCTTCAGTAAATAGAAAATAAACATTGAAAGCATTTGCATGAAATGGAGAACTGCAGACAATACCTAAAATCTCTTACCTCCCTTTCAAGGAAATTACAGGGGATAAAAGCAACACAGTTCAAAATGAAGGACCAAGACCATGGAAACATTTACTTAATCTATAAACAGAGAAGTCTCCTTTGAACAACTCATTTTTCCTGCCTGTATAAAGGCTTATAGAATTGTTTTGTTTGGAAAATACCTTTAAGATAATTGAGTTCAACCATTTACCCAGCACTGCCATGTTCACCACTAAACCATGTTCCTAAGTGCCAGATCTGTGTGTCTTTAAATTCCTTCAGGGGTGGGGACTCGACCACCTCCCTGGGCAGCCTGTTCCAGTTCTTGACAACCCTTTCAGTGACGAAATTTTCCCAATATCCAATCTAAACCTACTCTGCAGACTAAGCTGAAGCTTAAAGCATAAGTTTTTAAGCTTTGCATGGTCTTTTTTAACAAATTGGTATAAAGCCTGACACTGTCTCCAAAAGACACAGAGAAAATTGGGATTTCAGCTTTAAAAATGGTGTCTGATGAATATCAGTGTGAAGTGTGCAGGATTTAACAAGCATGTGGGCAATCCTCCAGTTTGGCCTGAGCAGAGCTGGGGCAGCTCCCTTCCACTGAGAGCCTTGGGCCCTTCAGGCTTCTGGGATGGTGCCTTCTGGCAGTGATGCCCATGGACTCAGCTGGTTGTTCTGCTGTCTTGATTGCCAAATTTTCTATTCTGGACATTTTTATTGATGTTATAATCCCTAGATTTCTTGCTATTGTCCTATTTTTGCAGTGCTCCTACTGCCTTGATTGTTCTGCCTACTTGCCCATCAGCTGCCCCTCACCAGTCAGAAATGCAGGAAGTCACAGACAGCCAAAGTGATGGGAACCTCTTCCCCAAACATGGATCATTTGGAAAACCAGAAGAGGGTGTGTGGCTCTGCTTTGGGACTAGATGTGGCTGCAGTGATGTGGAGGGGGATGCACAGGCCCTGCCATGCGCCCAGACAGCCCTGGACTGCTCTGGGAAGGGTCAGTGCTGTCTTTGCCTTCTCCTACTCCAGTAAACCACCCCCTACAACACAACAGTTCTCTTGGTACCTCTTATAAAAAAACAGGTAATGGGATCTGCCAGGTATGCAGCAATAGGGGGCCTCTATGTTCTTCATAATTCAACAGTATTGTAGCAAATAATTGCCTCCCCAGGTCCTCCTTGCAAAGGAGACCCTCTGAATCCAAAATGCTGACTGACTCCTCAGACTGACCTTAGGCATCATCTGGCTACCTGAGTTGATTATAAGGGTGAAATATTTTTTTTTTATTTTTTACATACACACAGATCTGCCTTTATCCTTTGTGTTTATATTTGTTTTTCTCTGCTTGGTCTGGCCTTGCAGTCCCTTCTAAAATGTCTATAAAGAATGTCTGTGTGATTAGTTCAGTAACATTCTTCAGAGGATTTCAATCCAGCATGATAATTTTCATAATATATTATCCAACAGATGTGTTTCATTTATATACAGAGCCTGAATTCAACAGTGATCTCTACATGAGAAACCTTTTCTGACCATTAGTTTTCAGTATCTCTAATATCTGCAGTTGCTGTTTGTGTCACAGTTGACTTTCCAGAAATATTTCCACGTGAAAATTTTGTCTGTATGAAAGGAGGATCAAACCAGTCGTCTGAGACATTTTCCTTCTAACAGTTGGCATGACTGAAACCTTGTGGTCCTGGGCCAAATTACTGCTGTCTGTGAACAGATGCAGGAGGAGCTGGATCCTCTTGGCAGGTGGAATCCAGACCCACTGGACCCACAGAATGAGCATTTTGGGCTCACAATGAGTGATCTTCAGATAGCACAGTATTGTACTTCCATGTGGGATTTCAAAGTTCTTCTTAGCTGTCACATTTGGGAACATAATCCCAAATAAGAGCAGGAATGATCCATTACTGAAAAAGTTGGCTTATGCTGATATGCAGGCAATTCGACTGGCCTTGACCTTTTCTAAAATGCATGGCAAAACTTTCATTTCCCTCCCACCAGCCGTTTCTGGTTTTGTTTATTTGCCTTTGTAGACTACGAACTATCTGGGGCAATGTCTGTGCTGTGTTTGGTCCTTGCCTGTCAAGACACACAAATCATTGTGAGTCAAATGATGTCTTCATTTGCATTCATGCTTTGCTGTGCTCTCAGCAGCTTTGCTGGGTGGAAATGGAAGCAGGATTTAACTCCAGAGACTACAGATCTGTGTGAATGCTTGAATATCTTGTAAGTCTAGGAGTTTTGTCCAGTAATAAGTGTCTTGAGCGTACAAAGTTAGAAGAGAAATTAAAGACCCTAATATATAGAGGGTACCACTGATCCAGGCAGACACAGAGTGCTTGGCACTTAAACCCCTCTGTGGCTTTGGATGTTGTGTGGCCTACACCCATTTCCCCAAGGGAGATTGGTTCAAGTGTCAGTGTTTTTATGGGAATTTAATGGCAAGTACAGTTTTCTAAGGTCCTCAGTGAAGCAAGGCAGATGAGTTCTATCAAACTAGAATGAAGATGGGATGGTAATAAAGGAACTTCCATAAAGAAAATGTCTGCAAAATGTGAAAATCAGCAGGAGCAACTCCAGAGAGATGAACTTGCTGTAACTGCTCACGGAGAGGATGGGTTGTGCCTTGTATCAACCAGCACGTCTCCTCTTCTGTTTGCTGCCTTCTGCACTTGACAGACAGGCAGTGAAGGAAAACAGCTCTCATCCAAGTGCAGGGTCATTTGTCCCCCTGGTTCTGTGAAACTCAAATTCCTCAGACACAAATCTCTTTCTGCTGTAAATGACAGGGAGCCCAGGTTACACTGGCAGTTCAAGGGAGGAGTATCTCACATCCCATAGGGAAAAATACAGACATATTTCCATGCTGTGGGGAGCTTCCTCTGTGCCCAATCTCGCTCAGAGTTTACATCCTTGCTTTATTCATAGAATGTGGGTTATTTCAGGCCCCTCTGATCCAGCCTGAATTCATGTGCATACAGACTGTACAATTTCAGAAACCTTGCCTATTCTTTTCTCTGTTTTTGCTGGTTGTTTAGTAAATATACTGCATCTCCCCAGAAAATTTGTTTTTCTTACACATCAATATGTAGCCATTTCCCTAATAATTTTCATCTTTTTCTTTTAAATCTTATTTTACTGCTGGCTGAGATTCTTTAGATCATACAGATTTTCCAGTCTGGAGGTGAGATAGCACTGGAACAACAAATGGAAATGAAGGATACCTGCAACCTCCCTAAGCTAGACTTTGGCAGCCCCCATTGAAATGACACAGGGCGCAGACCCTTCTTGTCACCAGCACTGCTGCCAGCACTTCTGGCCTTATGCAGAGCATGGAAGAGTTCCCACTGACAGCAGCGAGCGCAGTGTAAAGCCTGGGAGATAATTTATTTGCATGTCACCTTGCCTTTTTTATGTGAACTTGTCTGATGTAGCATCCTGGGATGAAATCCCACAACATCCCCTCTCTGCCTGCTACTGATGCTTTAGAGTAGCTGCCTATTTGGCCAGTCACTTCCTACCTCTGTAGGCAAGTGGGGTGTGCAGAGGAAGCTAACAGGATGAAGTGTTTCCAGCCCCCTGGCAGCTCACATTTTCAGGGGAGAGGAATGTGGCTGCCTTTCAGTGCATCCCAGCCATTTGCAGTCGGTGCCTCAGCCACTTGGAGTAGCTCTCATTCAGTTGTGCTGTGATGGGGAGGCGGTGAGAAGCAGAGGAAAAATAGTGGCCACTCTGTCTTGAAAGACAGGCTCAGCTATAACCAAGCAGCTTCATGAGCCAGTCAGGTGGGAGGCACTCCCATGGCATGGAAGAGGGCACGCAGGCATCTGCCTGTGCCTCAGCAAAGGCGTGCTGAGATGCCACAGGGGCTGCAGGAATACTCAGGTCTTCACCCTTGGGGGAGGAAGATCTGCCTGCGCTGAACATGGGATGTTATGAATGGCTGGACTGCAGGTGCACACATGAATATAACAGTATGAATAGATTAAAATTGTCTTGTCTTTGATGGGATTTGAGTGTGAGATACCTTGACGCTGATGGGTACAGGAATACTGCCCTTGAAACACCTTGCTTTCTGGCATGGACAAGTAAGGACTGATCTCTCTGCAGCAGGGAGGTAGTGGGAGTCTTGCAACCACAGAAAAAATGGAGTAGGTTTATTGTTCCCAACACAAACATTCCTTTGAAAGTGCTCCTGCACATTCACAGCATGGCAAAGCTGCAAGTGAAGCAAGTGCTAAATCAAATTCATTACTTTTCTCACACAGCCATGAGAAAAGGCATGGTTATACTGAAAAAAGCAACACCATCAGCCCCTGTAGATGTGAAAGGCTGATTTACATCCCTTCTCACACTTACGTGGCCTCAGAAGCAGCACTGGAGTTGCTTAAGCAGTATTTGGCCACTGTTTGGTAGTTTATTAGTTATGGACATAATTAGTAGTAATTGTTGACAATTTATCAAGAGAGTTATTGTGAAAAATACAAGAACAGGAGTCAAGATGTATCTAAAAAGAAAAGGTTGTGCTACAGGCTTCTCTAACAACAGGTTAGTGGAAAAATTGCTGATGTCTATGGAGACTGAATTTACCAGATGTTTGATATCTGAGACTCCTGCAGGTGGCTCTTAAAGAGGTGAATTAGACACGATAAGTTTCAGAGTTAATAATTTCTGTTACTTATTTGAAACATGATCTGGTATTTGCAGAGTAATTAATGATATTATGACTCTAGCATGGCGGCTTTAAAGAGTCTTCAACAATGTCTATCCCTTGAATAGGTTAGGAAAGATAATCTTATCCATCCCCATGAAACAAATGCTTTGGATGTGCTTTTCGTCATCCATTCATAAACTCTCTCTGTTTTAGAATATCTTTGCAAGAAATCTGCCAGGGTGATGCCGAAAAAGAATCCTTCTAGAACGGGGAATTTGAAACATTTTAGCAGATTCAAGATGAACTTTACTACCCATTGCAGGTAACAAACACCCTATCAACACCTCTTACCTGAAGTGCAAAATTCACAGTAATAAATCTCAGATTGTGTCCAACAGCAATGCAATATTTCCATGAGACTGCTTTATCCATAGCAAATAGGTAACTATGGAGACCGATGAACATTTAGCTGTAATCAAGGAAGAAAGAGTGGGGAAATCAAAGTTTTCTTTTCTCATTTGCATGCTTAGGGTATGCTTATATGTGCTGATTTTTAACAGCTGTCTGCATCAGTTGAAGTGTGCACCCAAGCCAGGTCTAAAATCTGCAAATCCCAGCTCAGGGAATTTTCGGGAAAAGAAATTAAAGTCACTGTAATGCTAAAAACTCCACTAACCTGATCCAGAGAGAGACCTTAGAAGGAGGAAACTCTTCTTGAATACATCTATATTTCATGCTCATTATTTTCCAGTCTATATGGGAAAGGAAAAATATGTGGCTTGCGAGCTTAACACCTGCTTCAGCACTGCAGAGCAAAATGCAGAGGCTGAGGTGAACAGCACAAGGGGGGCTTTCATCACTTGCTGGCCCTCCTTGCTCAGAGGCCTGAGCTGGGGAGATTGTTGGGGAGTATATGTACTTTTGTATTCCTGAGTTGTTTTGCACAGTGGGAGCTCTGAACATGTGCTGTATCCATAGAGCCCCACTGGCGTCTGTGGGGTAAATGTACAGAAATCAGTCTCACTAACATAATCCCTTTTGTACTGCTGTCATTAGCTGAGAACAAAAGCTCTAACAGAGAGATCCTAAGCTGTCGAGTGTGATCACAGTAGCTAAAAACTAAACAGGTGAATTTTGCAGAATCCAAAAAACCACCTGCTGAGCAACAGGATTTCAGCAGGCTGCTGTGAGTTGTGTGTGAGCTGGGGAGGTATGGCATGCTCACCCCATGGGTTTGTGCTGGTGGGTGCTCCAGTGAGGTGTCTGTGTACTTCTGGGAATAAATAATGAGCCATGCTTAGCCATGAGAATTAACCTGAAAGGGATTCAAAGGGAACAGAGCTTAAAAATAATCCTGAAAGAGGGCAGAGATCAAGTGGTGGGATCCTACAAGCAAGTGGGATGTGAGAATATGCCTAATCTTCTATCTGGAGCTGACTATAACCTCTTCCTTCAGCTTTGACCCCTGCACCTTCAGGTGAACACAAATATGAAGACAGCATGTGACTTGAATGGACCATCTGACTCCAGGCAGGCATTTTCCCTGTAGAAATTGTGACTCTGAAACTCTGTGTCTTATTTTACGTCTCAGTGAGCTCCATACTTGCAGCAGATTAGTGGAAGATGTTTCACTGGAAATTACTCATTCTGTTAACACTCGAGTGTTCTTAACAGATATTTTTCTGGAAGCTCTCCCCTTTAGACACAAAAGTCTGAGCTAGTACTCCTGCTCAGGTTTTCCTCCTCCTTTGTAACTGGTGGGGGAAAAACTGGGGCATATATGGATGACTCACTGCTCTATGGAGCATACTGACCTGGGACAAACCAATTTCCATTTCTCACTGCTGACATTTGAGTCAGCAGATGCAAGAATTTCAGCTGCAGGCATGGATGCTCTGTCAGAAGACTCCCCCTTTGGACCTGCCCAGGCCTCATTTCTAAGGCTGTGTTTAACCTGTCTGCATCCTCAGGCTGTTTCCATGTTCATTTACACAGTAGGAGAAGATAAGGTAAATTCTATTGTTTTCTACATGAAATTCTCCTCATTATCAGGATTTGTTCCTCAGCCAGAAAAATTGTTAGCCAAGTCCTATCCACTTGCATAATTTAACACTCAAATTCTCACTCCAGAGTTTTTGCAGCAGGTACTTTTTATTAAAAACACATATAAAGCCTCAGCATCCTCAGGATGACATCCAGCTAGAGGTCATCCCAAATTCTTACTTTCATGAAGCAGCTCTCCTTGGTGGAAGCTCATTCTGCCTACCTGTGCACCTCTGGTATTAAATTTTTAATGGATTCAACTATTTGTTCCTTAAGTAATACAGACACAAGGATTGGTCTAGGATCCTAGCTTCCGTAATTTCTTGTATATGTATTTCAACAGATAAGTCCTATTTATATATGTATATATATACATACACTAGCTATACACATATATATTTAAATTTCAGTATGTATATATAAGATTCAGCTGAATGTTCACAATTCCTGGTGGAATTCATCCCAGATACTGAAAGACTTAAAGAATGTTATGTCAGGACTGCTCTCAACCATCTGCCAAAGGTCTTGGGAGTCTGGGAACGTTCCCTACTGACTCAAAGTTGGCCAGTGTTATTCCAACTTACAAGAAAAGACATAGGGAACTGCAGACCTACTAGTCTAACCTCAGTTCCAGGAAAAATATGGAAAAGATAATATTGGGTGCTACTGAAGGGCATTGAAAGAACAATGCAATGATCAGGCACAATCAACACAGTTTCACAAAGGGAAAGCTCTTTTACTGATTTGATAACTGCAATAAGGAAACCCACCAGCAGATGAAGAGAAGGCAGTGTATGTAGTTTTCCTGGATTTTCAGTAAAGCTTTTGATAGTGTCCCTCACAACATCCTTTTGGCCAATTTGTCCAGCTGTGGGATGAGTGGATTCAGAGTGTGCTAGGTTTTCAGGGCTCAAATAGTTGTAGTGAATGGGGCTTCATCTGGTGACAGTCACCAGTGATGTTCCTCAGGGTTCATCTCCAAGACTAGATCTGTTTAATGTATTTATTAATGATCTGGATGCAGGAACTGAATGCACCATTAGCAATTTTGTTGATGATACCAAACTGGGAGGTGTTATTTACTCTCTTGAGGAGCAAAAGATGGCTCAAACTTTCTTCAGGGATGCTCAAACTTGATATTAGGAAGCATTTCTTTACCAAGAGTGTGGTCAAACACAGAAATAGGTGCCTTATTGTGGTGGCTGATGCCCCAAGACTGTCAGTGTTTAAGATGCATTTTTGGGTAATGCCTTTAATAACATGCCTTAACTTTTGATCAGCTCTGAAGTGGCCAGGCAGTCGGATTAGAGAATGGATTGTTGCCAATTCCTTTTACTGACCTATTCTATTCTATTCTATTCTTGGAGGGGTATAAACCTCTGCCCTACAGAGCATGACCTCAATAACAAACACACATAAATTTGACTTGAGATTTGATTACACTTTGTTTTATTTACTTGCTCTCCCAGACAGCAAAGATTTTATGAACAGAGCATTTTGTCATGCATCTGCCTCTCCACTGTCTGCTGGGGTGTGAAGCTTGGTGGAGAAAGTCAGTGTGCTTCCTCTGCAGGGACATCTGCCAGGTTACTGCTTTGATGTCTTTATTTCTCCTTTTAGATCTGTATTGCTGAGGTTTATCCCTTATTTTTACAAATGACTGGTGTGCTTCTCTGCTCTCAAAACTGAACTCTCAACACAAGCCAAGTGAAATATCATCAAGCCTGTCAGCACTTGTAGTGATGAGTGATTTGCTTGTAGAGGGTTTGAAGAGCAGCCTGTTTGCACGCTGCCCTGGCAGCCACTACTGTGACACTAGAGGATACCCTGGGGTGTTGGAAACAGCTCACACCATGCCCTTTTCTATAGCAAATTTATCTAATGGATACAAGGTGAGATTTGAAGTCTTAGAGACCATTAACTTCTTCACACTGTTTCTAGCTCCTCACCCTCTCGCATGCATGTGCCAGAATTTATATCCACACACACCAGTTTCCTGAGGATGCAGCAGTGCCAGTTCTGTCTACCTTTAATTAATTGGTATAGGGAAGACATTAAGGTGTGAATAAGAGCATAAAATTCCTGAAAAACTCACCTGTCTGTCCAAAACAGCAAAGAGGCAAATTAAACTCATTTTCAGAGGGATTTTTTTAATCAGTGGTCCATAGGTCTAGGAGAATTCAAGCTAACCTTCTAGAAAAGGAGTTTGCTGCATTAGGCTTAATGGGCAACAATTTTATTCAGTGAAAGAGTAAACCAAATAGGGTGCAGTTGAAGGAATTTAATTTTGTAGCTACGCCCTCCTCAAACTTTTTCCAATGGATGGTTAACTTTTCTCTCATAACTATAGACTGTAATGAGGATCTCCTACATACATTAGAGGCTGTCTTATTTCTCAGCATAATTTGTGTTTGTCCTTTCCTCCTTTTCTTTTGCAGGCTGGCACTACATTGATGTTTCTAGGAGACGCAGCACACCCTTTCCTCTTCTTTATTTTTCAGACTTTATTTTGACACTATGTCTCTTAATATTTCTCTTCCCAACTTACAAGGTGGAAAAACTTCTCTCACCTTTACACATTTTCTTTTCACAAACTGTTTAAATCAGGAAAACCCCCATGGGACTCCTTGGTGTTTGCTGTCATGTAAGTCTGTTATAGTTGGGAAAAGGTAAATGCTATGAATTAGTCTTCCATGTTCTTTGATAATTTTTTTTTTTAAAAATTTTTAATTTATGTCCTAGCAAGCAACATATTCTTTTGGTTTTCTTCTAGTCTTTTACCTTAGACTTGTAAGTTGAGTGCAACATACTCAAAATTCTATCCAGACTTCATGGGAGGGAAAAACCATTACAAAAAGTAATTTTTACAGACAGCCTGTTCAGGGAATGTGTTTCACACTCCTCTCCTGGGGGCAGTTAAGAAAAGCCACAGGAAAAATGTAGTATGAAGGTGTTGCTTTGTAGTGAAAACTTTGGGGTCCTCTGGAGGAATTAAAGGCAGGTATTTGAACTGATGCTTCTCTGACCTACAGTTTCATGAGCTGAAATGTGAAATGCTGGGAATGTCAGTCTGCAGACTTGGGGGCACAAACAAGGGAAGAAGCTTTCAAGTTCACCCATCTGTGGTGCTATTGGAGAGCTGTGTAATTATGGCCACCAACTAATTACTGCCCCACCTGGGCTCCCTGTGTTAGGAGCAGCCCAAACACCCCATGCCTCACAGCTCACAGCTCCTGCAGGAAGGACACACGCGATACTGCGCTGGGAAGCGGAGGAAACTGGCAAGTTAAGGCCAAAGGCAGCTTTTATGAAAACAAGGTATAACTCAGACCCTTTCCCTGCCATGGCCTAACTCCTGAGACATTTACAAAATAGCAAACCCCCCCTGGCTGGGCTGCTAAGGACCACAGGGGACATGGGGACAGGCAACTGCCAGGGACCCCATGGGTGCTGCAACAGCTTATGCCCCACCTGGTGCAGGCGTAGCTCTGTAGGGTCATTTTTGCAGAGCTCTGGAGCTTTGATCTGAGTAAAAAGATGCTCCCAGGACTGCTGTGACTTGAATTATGTGGAAAAAGGAAATTTCTCTGGGATGTCATAATGATGAATTTGGCAGGTGCTGCATGAAACATCATCTCTGCAGCCTGGGCAAATAGCCTGTCGCTATCAAGTGCAAGAGCAGCTGGGGTGAGGGAGTGGATGTGAAGAGTGCAGTATTTCCCTTCAGCACTGGATCAAGCAGAGGTCCCATGCAGAGACTCTGCTCTACCCAGTGCTGAGTTAAATTAAAAGCTGCTCCAAAGTTTTTGGGGAGGAGAGGAGCTACCAAGGACCCATTCACTCTGCACCAGCTCTCGGAGGTCAGGTTGGGTAACTGCCACTCTTTGATTTCTGCCCCTGCTGAGCTCTATTTAGCTGCTGTGACCTCTCCTCTCTGCCATATACACCTTTTGCCTTGAGCTGTAGCCAGAGGAGACCTCAGTCCAATGACTAAATTCGAGTGGCAAATGCCCTTTTGCACATTTTGTGCTGGTGAACAAGTTGTTTTCCCAGTGGAGTTTATAGTGTTTAGAGGAACAACAAAATCTCTCCTGGCAAACTGCCATGAAGATTTCTGTGTCTCTCCAAGGCCATCTCCTGGCATGGCTCTGTCAGCTGAACGTGCAATTTCTTTAGTCCTCAGGCTGACATAATTCTGAGGGAAAAACTCCTTAAGTGTGTATTTGAGGTGTCCTTGAACCACCGTGCTCGGTCTGTGTGTCACAAACTCTTACCTGCTAGTCACCTGGCAAAAGGAGTTGGAAAAAACAAACGTGTCCAGGACATAATTCCACAAATGAAGCCTGAGCTGGAGCAAATATAGAGCCAGGATCACCAGAAATAAATTATTCTGTGGCTAAGTCAGTGGCTGCTAAGATGCATGGATCAGAGGAGGCAGAAATGCAGCTGCAGCAGTGAGAGGAACAAGGGAAAAGGTGTTTGGGGATGTATGCTTGTTTATGATTAGAACATGGATTATGGAGTTTTGTGTCTAAAACTAGCAATTACTGACTGGCTCTCCACAGAGAAAAGAGCTTAAAAATGTAACAAAGTTGGGATTTTAAAATAGGGCATAACTTAGGTGGAAGATTTGCTAAGCTTTACATCAGAGCAAGTTTAAACTCTTCGCAGCCATACAGCCAACTGAAAGGACATCCCTTCTTTGTCTTCACCAAGGGCTTTCACAGGATAATTTCTTTCACCAGTTTGCTAAATATCCTGTGCACACAAGAGGATTTTGATGTTTGTTCCCTATTCTAGCCACTGACTATTAAATCTATCAACCTACACTTCTGATCTTCCTTCTTCCCTACAATTTTATGTGTTCTGAATTCCGTCTCCTACATAAAAATGCTAAACTGTTCTAAGGAGTTCCACAATTCAGGTAAATTTTGCATTAAAAAGCACTTCCATTTGTTTGTTTAAAACCTACTGCCCAGTTATCATATTATATGTTCACAGTCCTTATATTATGCAGAGAATCAATTGTTTTTCCCTATTACTTTTCTCTGTCAGTGTAGCACCAGTTATTGTCTGTGCAGGGTCCCATGTCTAATCTCTTCTCTGCATGCTGAAGAATCTAAAACTGTATTTTTCTGCTCTCAAAAGAAGCTTTTCCACATACCTTATCTCTGTAGTTTTCAAATTTATCATATTTTTAAGCTGGGATGACTGACACTGCAAGAAATATTGGAGATGCATTTATATGCTTTTATAAGCTGGCATAATCATGTTTCCCATTTCTTTCTCTCTCCCTGAGATGCAGAAAAGACTGAACACTGCATCCTGAACACTCATCTACTGCTTCTACCTACACTACCTAGACTAATAAAACATATTAAATCCAAATATTCCAACATGTTGTACTCTACTGCAACAGTCATACTGCTGACCGCATCTCATAGTTTACTTGTCTTTCTCTGAGCACTGAGTGACGTTTCCAGACAGCTAGTCACATTGATATCAAGAGCTTTTCTCTGGCTTATAAGGGGTAATTCAGAGGCTGTGGATGGGGATGTTGCAGCCAAGATAATTTTCTTCTTGAGTTTGACTATGCTTTTATTTGCACTCAATTTCACCTGCAAGCTTATTGCCCACTTATTTAGTGTTCTGGTGACAATTCTTGCAGACAGGTTTAGATTAGACTATTTTGATTTATTTTGTATTATCTTCAGGCTGTGTAGCCCATATTGCTACTCCTTTTCCATCAGCATATTGAACTGTGTCACACCCATACAAAAATGGCTGGTGCAGGTAGGTACAGAATGCACTAAATGGTTCCAGTATAGAACCTCATGCACCCTGCCAGAAACCTGGTTTGTAATAGTTAATCTCTGGCTTCTTGCTATTCTAGCCTGGCAAATAACTTCCCTTCTGCCCATGGCAGACCAATTTCTTTTAGAACTGATGGTAGGAAATTTTGTGCTGAATATCAGCTGGACCACTTTTGACAATGTGTACCTGGCAGTACCTACACATTTGAAATGTGGGCTTTGAAAACATTGCCTGTAATCCTGTAATCTCCTCCTATGAAACAGAAAGGTTGAATGTGAGAGGAGCAGTTACCCTCTCCAGGATGGACCTAGGAAATGAGGATGATTTACATAGCTGCATACATCAGAGCCTTATGTGTCGTGGGTTGCAAGGCATTTGCACGTTGTGGCAGTGGCAGGTTGGCTCGAATGCTGGGAAGGTTCAGTACAGCCAGATAAATGATGGGTGGTGAAAATTCAGATGGCTGAGGACAATTACTGAATTTTAGATAGGCTTTGAGAAATTAAATGAGTTCAATAGCTGTTCTACCATCCAGAAATCAGTAATACATTAGTGGATACACTGGAAGTAACGTTTGAGAGTCTAAAAATAGGCTGCATATACCACTCCTTCTGCTTCCCCTGGAGTGCTGAGAACATTCAGTACTTATTAAAGAAGGCATTAAAAATAAGTTGAGGTTTGCATATTCCTTTTTATGAATTCCTTTTTAAAAAATACCAGAATAGCCATTTATAGCTGTTCTACTTGTGAGAAGTCATTTGCCCAGACAAAATTAAAAGGAGGGGACTCACTAGGCCTATACCCCTCACTAGGCCACAAAACTTACTGCTGTGGTAGTGTCTGGAGGTTCCTTTTCTGCATGAAACCTCATCCTCAGCCTGACCACTTCTCAGCAGCTTTCCTTCCTACAAACCTAGGAACTGGCAAACCTTTGAAGCAATGACTTGGAGAAGAGAAACAGGAGAAATCCCATTTTCCAAGCAAAAGGCCAAAAGGACAATTGCAAGGTGATATTTCTTTAAGTGATGAGAAAGTAAGTCTCAAGGACTTCCTTTTGAATTTTGTTACAGGGGACCAAAGCTGTGTCTGCTCCAGCCAGACCAGAGATTTTGGTCACCAAAACAAAACTATTGTGATCACTATGGGTCAAAATGTCCTGAGGGGCGTTTGGCCCCTCAAATTGTCCAAGAAAATCACCTGTGAAATCTGATTCAAAGAAACATGTAAACAATATCAAGTGCACCTGCCTCTTATCTAAAGGCTTGGGGCTTGTGTTTGCCTGGTGTGTTCCCATATCTAGTGTGGTGTCATGTGGAGAGAACCCAAGGACTCACATAAGATTTCCTGCAAAGAATTTAGCACAGATAAGAAGAGCAGGCGAATTTGTGCTTTCAAGTCCTGGAAAACATATTTGTGTTTTAGAGCAACAGCTTGCAGGCTACGCTCTGATGGATTTATATTTGTGGAAGTAACTGCTATTTTTACTCTGGAGACATTTTTCTGCCATGCAAAGGTTCCTCTTGAAATGGAGCTCCCCATCAGACCTGAGGCTGGATGAGGGCTGGATGAGGAGAGCACCTTGAACTTCACACATGCTCTTTGCTCCATGGCCTCTAAGGAGCATTTTGGGTTAGAAGGAATCAACTGTGTCTCACCAAGGTGCTGTTTCTGGGGCTGTTAATGGAGCTGGCCTGGCCATATCATGTGTGCCACTTTGGGCCAGGTGAAGACAAAATAGAAAGTTCATGACCATAAGGACTTCTTTAGATATAAAACCACTGCTCTACTTCAAAGTGTGACACTGAATGTGAGAGAAATGCAATTCGCCAAATAGGAGAAAGACTGATCAAAGCCAAATTGACAATAAGTTGTATTTAGTTTTGGCAGCACCAAAGTATAGCCTTTCATATCCTGAAATACTTCTATTTCTATATTCAAGGATAGCATAAAGTGAAGTTGATGAAAAGCCTTGGGTTCCCCACTGAGTGTCCTTGTCTACATGCTCCCACAGCCCTTGTCCAGAAGATCCTGTTCACCCAGACTCTTGTGCTGAGGGCATTTTCTTGATAGGTGGAAATGGGTATTTGAACCACTGCTGTGTAAAGCCAATGTCACTTCCATTTTGGACATTACTGTTATCCTCCTTTAACCATGTTCCATAGGAAGACTGAGCAGCCTTGTACTTACTCGAGTCAGACAACCAAAAACAAAAAAGGAGGGATATAAGACTCCTCTGGGAATGAAGCAGTGAAATTTAAGTCTGTGCCTCTGAAGTTCTTCACCAGAGCTAGATATTAACAGCTAATTTATTTTATTTTAGAAGGAAAATATTATCAACTTTCCTACAGCCTCTGCTTTCACAGTTTTTAAAAATTGAATCAATAACTAAACAGAAAGAGAGGAAGAAAATACTAAAGGTCCCACATTTAGCAAAACTGTGCAGTTTTAAGTAGATTAGCAACATTTCCCTTCAGAGTTTCTTTTTACTTTATTCTACATAAAATTCTGAACAACATAAAAATTACCCTGATCTTGCGAGATCTGTTGGCATTTGCAAAGGACTTTCAGGCAAGCTGTTGAACAACGATATTTTCCTTTGTAATTGATATTAAAAAAATTCTCTCCCTCTGCTTGTGTATCAGGGGCAGACAGAAGAGAAAATTTCTAGATCCAAAATTAGAGGGAGCCTGGCAGTATAGATTAAAACCCCTAGTGCTGACACAGCAGTGTCACATTTGGAACTGATGTAGCTTCACTACCACAACTCTCCAAGGACTGAATCTTCTGAGTACAGGGGAAAGGGATTAAAATTGGAGAAAAAATTTCCATCCCTTCCTGAAAAGTACTTACTCTACTGTGTCTTAATAGCTGAACTGGTACTCTCTTAGCAGTAAATATCTTAGGTTAAAGATCAATTTATGTCTGATATGATGAATATTTGCTTACTTTAACATCCTATTTTTGGCATAAATCTTCTCTTGGTGACAAAAGTCACTTAATGTTGTGATGGCTCCCTCAAGGGCTATTACTGCCTATCTTGTATAACCCAAATACATGCACTTGATGGAAAGGTTTGTAAGGTGTGTCCATAAAATGAAGTGTTATTTAGTTTTTGAAAGGTTTCGAGGCTGCAGAAAAATGCTGTTTATGCTACAAATTACATCAGTGGTTTCTAAAGCAGTTGAGTCTGTGGACTGCTGCCAGCCCATAATGTCTCCCCTAGATGACCACACAATGTCCTCACTGCCCACATTGAAAGCACCACTGATGTCATTCCCAACTCTCTCTGTGAGCTACTCACTGCACCTATGGAAGTCACTGGTGCGAACCAGGTCCATAACACTGGTGGTCATTGAGCTGCCCTGAAATCTTGAAAATCACAGACCCTGCCCTTTTTTTGGCTCCCAGTCCCATAAGGAATCCAAACAGTACAGATACTTCAAGTGCGAAAGTTAAGAGCATCCCACTGCAGTTTGTCAGACTACAAGCATCAGAATTTCTTCTTTTCTGAGCTGGAGAAGTACAAAGCTTACTCTGAATTATGCATGCCTACAGTAATTCTTGCATTCAATTAAATCACTAATCTGTAAGTGCTCCCTCTGAATTAATTTTTTAATTCATTTTTTTCCCCTTTGCATCTTTCTGTTCGGCTGATTATGGTTTTAAAATTGGGCTGAGCACACAAAGCAAGGATAATAATTTTACCCATGTATATATTGCCTAATGCCATGCTGTTAGTGTAAAATCCTTACTACACAGAAATAGCTGAACACTTTCTCTTTGGCAATTCAGAATTATCAGATTACTTCAGCTATCAAAAATCCCAACAGCAAACATGCAGATACAGTCCCTGTTGCAGGAGACATCAGCTGCAGGGAGTAACAACAGTAGGGTGACCCTTTCCTCTCTTCTTCTGCCCAGCCAGCCTGACATTTTAGCTTTCACCCAATGGCACCAGTCCAAACCTACATCACGCCTTGGGATGAGCTGTGTGTTACCTGAGCTGAAGTGAAGCAAACAGCATGGCCCTACCAAAGCACTGTCCCTGCCTGTACGCATCCCTCAGCCCAGCTGCTAACTCTGCTAGGATGCTGCAGCCCTGAGGAAAAGGCCAGGCTGGCCAATGACAGCAGCTGCTGAAGCAGAAGGATGAGCCTGCCTATGGACAGCATGCTGTATCTGCCTCCCAAACTTGTCCTCGAGGAGACACACATAATTTCCTCCAAATTTGGGGTCTTTCTCAGTGCTGGTGCTTCATCCTTCACCCTCAATTTGGCTCTCTTGTTTCACAGAGTCTGTGGTACCACTGTGTTGCTGGGACTGGTTCCATACTACGGTGTCCACAGAGGCTCCACGGGCTGTAGCTGTAGCCTGTCCCCCACTGCAGCCACTGGGAGGGAGGCTGGAGAAGCTGTCACTCACATTCCTGCCCTACCAGCCTCATGGGCAGCACTTGCAGTGGGATCAGGGATGTGTAAGGCACAGGGACTGCAAGTACCGCCCTGCCAACACAGAGAAAAAGGAAGAGTGGATTCCCTCTTACATCTGTGTGTTTGCTGTCTGGACATGAGTCCCATCACCGCCACATTCAGGGGACTCTCTGCAGCAGGGTTGTGTGAATGTTAATTAAACTGATGCCAGCTTTTATGTGCCTAGCTGATAAGGCAGGCTGGCAGCGATCTAAATTTAGACTCGTCAGGAGCTGTTTGAGAAGACAAACACAGACAGAGTCACGCTGACATATCCTGTGGCAGCACCTCCACTCACAAAACGGCATCAGTCTGTGGCAAATGGGTTGAATGGACAGTGCAGGAAAGCCCTGCTAAGGGTAGCAGGGTGTTTTATGTCAATAGTATCAGCTGGTCAAGCCTTGAACAGTTCCCGTGGTGGATTGTGTGGATTGCGTTCAGAAATGGAAGATACAGATAATGGCACTGTTTTAACTGGGTAAATTATACAAAAGTAGAAAACTCACCCTAAAAAACAAACAAACAAATAAAAACCTCTCTCCATCAATTGAAAATATTGACTTTTGCCTGAGATTAGCTTTTTTTACTGTGTTTGCCTGAGATTGATTTTGACCTTTTTCCTGATCAGTCATGTCAGTAATTTAAAATATGACCTGGGGAAGTGTTGTTGTGTCTTGGTTTTTTTCAGAGAGGATCTCTGATGATATATGCTCACCAGTGTGCGTAGTGTGCATGGTTTTGTGGAGCACCTAAGGATGTGTGCCATGGATGGTTTCTGCAGACTGAATTTACTGAATGTGCCTCACATTCTACCCCAGCACCCAGTCTATAGTCCTCAGAGAGGTTGTCTGGAGAAGAGCAGTGTGGAAATACAAGTTAATGAGATAAAGAAAGAGCATAAGGAAGACAGAAGAACACGAAAGTTGTGACAGAGTCTCCAACCTGCAGAGGGCTTGTGCATACTCCCTTGTATGCTTTACTGGAAAATAAATAGCTTGGAGTTTCCAGAGATAGTCAGCAAGTAAGTTTGATAAATGCAGTAAGTTGTCTTTGTAAATCTGGTCCCTGGCACCAGAGATAATGGAGTTTCTGTAGGATTTGAGTATCCAGACCCTTTTTCTCCTCTTTGGTACCCCTTTGACACTGTTTTTAGAAGGACAGTGTTTGTGCCTATGGATTTTCACCACTACTTCTTTCAGACTGCACCAAAATCCTGACCTTTCATGTTACCTACACTCTCCCTTCTATTCAAAAATGACCTATTGTTTGAACAGGAAAGGTTAGTTTTTTAATTTAACGTGATCTGTTGCACTATGTTAATCAGTTACAATTTGAGTTTTTCATACTTTTTCACATTTCAGAATTTCTACTAAAGCCTATAATTATTGCAGCTCTAATTATTCTGTCATTTAAACAGTTTTGTTTCCGTTTTGGCATAATTGGCTACTTGATTGTAAAATACTTCCTTTTTGACAGTGTTTTCCTTGATAGGGTCCTCTGACCCTCACCTAAGAAAAATATGTTTTTCCTTTCCTCGTTACCACAATTACATCAGGAAATGATAGTTTGCTGAATTATATAAATGTCAGTGAATATTCTCTAGAAATCCATTTGTCCCTTTTCCATCCACAACCAAAAGTTAGTTGTTTACTTGAAGGGATTTGAATTTCACATCAGCAAGAGCTCTCAGTGCCAAATCTCTCTCTGATGTGCTGGGCTTTCTTAACCCACTGTTGCTTTAGGGCTGTGCTGCTGTCAGATCACGATATGGGGACATCTGTGCAGGTCAGGACATGGGATAGCCATGCAGATCATGACACAGGTGTATCCCTGCAGATGGGGATGTCTGTGCAGATCGCAGAGTGGGGAGATCAGCGTGGCCAAGTCCCTTCACACCAGCTGAGGATCGGATCCACACCTATGGGCGTTGGGCGTGACAGGTCAACAAAAGACCTGGGTTCTGTGAGCTGTATATGTACTGACTGGAAAGCCATTGATTTCCTCAGGAAATTATGTTTTTCTGCTTGTTTAAAACAATCCTTGGGAAACAGTAAAGGTGTGAAGTACAGCACAAAGGGTTGATAAACAGCCTGTGTGGCTGACAGCTTTATCTGCATGGTCCCTACAGGGCAGAACCCTCTTGTTGGAAAGATTCAAATCCTAACCCACATTTTCAAAGATATTTCCCTGAAGTCTGTGAGGAAAGAAAGGAAAGCAAGTAATTTACGGGAAAAAAATGGTGTGGAATAGAAGGGTAAGCCCTTTCCTCAGAGCTTTCTCTCAAAACACATTTTCAGAGTGAGTAGATAGGATTCATTGCACCATGTCATCATAAAGAAAACATTAAACTGACCATAGAAATTGCATCCTGAAATTGCCTATTTCTTTCAGTGGCTATAAAAGGCAGTGTCCAGCTCAGACCTCTTCACTGCAAAATCTCCTGTTAGATGGTGGGGCTTTCCCCTTACTATGGATTCTTCCTGGTGATGGGCAGAGTGAGGATTGTGCTGTGTTTTTCCCCTTCTTTCAAGGATCCCAATATCTTTAGGTCAACTGGAGCAGATTATGATGTAGCACCTTTTTATTTTATAATGCTGGCTGGCATATACATTATTCATGGGAGCGGTAACATGCAATGCATGATTTAAAAGTGGTAAATGCTCATCTGTATATTCTAGGGAATCACCCTGCTATTTAAAATACTCTGAAGCTCCCAAGAAAAATCTGTTTTTCTCTCAACTTGAAACAAATTTGGCTGATAAATGTATAATTGCTGTAGCATGCCAAGAGATGCTTTAGCTGACAGGAATATTGTGATGGTAGAGGCAGAAATTCAACACTGTATCTTAAATATAGGTCACAAATTTCCATCTAATCAGAAGGCCAGAAATAAAAAAGGTAATATTTGGAATAATTCATAATTTTTGCTCATATGAAATTGAATCATGAAATTATAGAATGGTTTAGGTTGGAAAGAACCTTTAAAGGTCACCTAGTCCTAACTCCCCTTCACTTTGACATCTTGAACTGGAATAGGCTGCTCAGAGCCCCTTGCTTGCACACTTTATAGTACTAAGGGTGTTAACAGCAATGTTAGCACCTGCCTGAGTAAGGTAGCAGGGCTTTATGGTACCCACCAAGCTCTGGGAAATTTTGGTTGTGATAAGGTTTGAGTCTTTTAAGTGGAAGTGAAGGTCATTTCTGGAAGGAGCAGGACCACTGGAGACTACTGAGAATGTCATAGTCTTTGGGAGAAACCTGACCTTGTGGAATGTGGGTATGGAAACTAAGACAGGCTGTGGGAAATTTTATTTCTTTCTCTCATGCTGACTATAGGATGTGTCACCTGAGCTAACCAGCCAGGTCAGTGAGGCCCACAGGGACATTTGACCCTCCATGAGATGACAGAGCTACCCTTTAGCACACCACAACATATAGCAAATTCTTGTAGTCATTTTGAAGAAAATAAAATAAAATAAAGCATATGAATACATAAAATCATACTCAAATTAGTCCTATTTGTTTGAAACTGGAGGCATCACTTCTTGCCCTGAGCCTGCTGCACTATTACTGCAAAGCTCCTGGCTTTACCTTGACTCTCTCACCTGGGGTGAGGAGTTGGTTTCCTCAAGCAGCCTCGTCCCACCTCAGGCTGCTCCTATCCACCTCTTCCAGCAGCCCAGGGCAGCAATCTGCAGGAGGAAAAGCAAGAGCGGGATGCTTTGTCCCTCATCAGGCAGCAAGGGAAGAGGCCAGTCGGGACAGTGATCACTACCATGAGGGCAGCAACCAAACCCAATCTGAAGAAGGGCATCTTAGGACTGAAAAAAAATAAAAATATCACAGAACAAAGCCTTTCCAATAAATAGAGTATTTTTATTAAGCAATTATTGGATACAGAGTAGAAAATAATTGACTAGATTAAGTCATATGGAGCAAGTGACCCTGCAGTCACTTGCTAATTATAATTCTCTGCTGTGTGTTCCGGGAAATAAACTAATTTCTATTCTTGCAGGAGTCAGAGACAGCTGTATGTACAGCAGAAATATATATGCCAGCAGCCATGGAAGAAGCTGTACACCTATTAGCAGAACTGCTGGCTCGTTCCCAGGAGAGCTGCAGGCCATCCAGGCGGGGGGAGCAACAAGGATGGGACTCACAGGCACACCTCCTCCTGCCAGTGCAGCCCTACCTCCATGGCAGAGCAACAGCTCTGATCTACATCACCAGTCCTGATTCACATCACCAGCCAGCAGCACCACGATGCCCTGGCAGGTGTGTCTGGGAATGATTTCTGAACCTCCACTGCAGGGAATGAGTCCACGAGAGCTGCCTGTGTTGGCACACAAGGAGCCGCAGTGCTGCTCCTTCCCCTGCTGGGAACAAAGTTGTGTTTCAGGACAGCTGCAGAGCTTCTCCCTAGGGGAACTGAAACCAAGACCTGGAAGGCAATACAAAGCTGAGAACTCCCTGTATGAGGATAGGGGTTGACAGACACCTGCAGCACCCCTGCCTGTGGCAAAACCAGGGGGAGATTTGAAAAGGGAGAAGTTAGAAACCAGCATGACATCCTAGATATTAACAGGTCTTTTTTTTTTTTTTATTGCTGAGGCATGAAGTGCATTGCAGGTGTGCAGGGAATACTATTGGTGCTGCTGCTATAAATCCCAAACTCCCTGGTAAAAGAAAGACCTGGGCTGTGTGTAGTTGAACTCTAGCTAAGAAGGGCCACCAAGCACTGCCAGAAATACATCATGAGTGGTGCTTTTACAGGACTTTTACTGACTGCCATATATCCAGTCTTGCTGAAAATTTCTGTGCAATTTTCCATTTTCTCAAAAGTCTACTTTTTGTCCCCCAGCAGTTCATGAGGAATTAATTAAATAGTTTACCTGTATCTGCAGCCTGTGGCTTGGGGTTCTACATTTACCTCCCAACTCTGCTGCTGACTGTCCCTTTATTAGGTGCTAGTGTGTAACACACTGCCCTGGTTTTGGCTTGGATGGATTTAATTTTCTTCTTAACTGGCACAGTGCTGTGTTTTGGATTCAGTAGGAGAATCATGCTGATACCACACTGGTGTTTCAGACTTTGCTCAGTAGTGCTTACCCTGTCAGGGGCTTTTTGGTTTCCCATGCCCTGCCATTGAGCAGGTGCCCAAGAAGCCATGAGGAAGCGTGGCCAGGGTGTGTGACTTGAACTGGCAAAGGGTGTTCTGTACCATAGAATGTCACATTCAGTATATAAACCAGGGGGAAAAGCTGGGAAAGGCTGATTGCTGTTCAGGGGTGAGCTGGGTATCCGTCAGAGTGTGGTGAGAAATTGTATTGTGCATCACTTGTTTTCCTGAGTTTTACTCCTCTCCCTCTCTGTTTGTCAGTACTGTTATTATTATTATTATTATTATTATTATTATCATCATCATCATCATCATTATTATTATCCTTATTGTTATCCTTATTATTATTATTGTCATTAGCTTGTCATTATAATATTTTACTTTGTTTTAATTATTAAATTGTTTTTATTTCTACCCATGAGTTTTACTTTCTTTGTGATTCTCCTCCCTGGGGCTGGGGGGTCACTGAGTGAGTGGCTGCATGGTACTTAGTTGCAGGCTGGGGTTAAACACCTGTTTATCTATTTTCAGGAGAACACAACAGAGACACATCTTTGAAATTCATACTGTTTTGTTAAATTTTCTTAAAATAGTGGCCTCCAGGTTACTGAGGATGGGATAGAAGATACAACAGGCCTTCTCTGATCCTTCTCTCCTCAGGAAAGCAGGCTAAAAATCATAATTTCTGGGTTTGCTGTTGCTCCTGATGTTAAAAAGATGCATCTTCAATCTTTGATCCCAATTCTGATTCCAACTGCAGTACTGGACAGTGGAACACTTCTACTGGTTTTATTGGAGTGAGTCTAAGTTTTCATACCAGTAGCTGAGATCATAAACTTTTTCTTTCTATTTACTGGTATCTATTTTTTTCTATTTTACTGTGACCTTAAAACAAAATAAACATTTTAAGATACTTTGAATGGTGGTTTTACGGATGTTAAAGTATAGTTATGGTTTGATTTTTGCTGCTTCCATCCTGCAGACATGAACAGAGGGAGTTATTTCAATTTTATAAAAATCTTTTATATTAGATGCCACCTTTGGGGTCAGGAGGACTTTCATGGGCATTTGCAATAAAGCCAACAGCAATGTGACTTTCATGATAATGCAATTATGTTGCTATTTGTGAATGAAAATAGCAAACTCCTGTTTGCTGAGTTCAAATGTCAGATCTCAGGAGGGGTATTTCACAGACCACAGGCTTGTCAGCAGTCACCTAAAAAAAGAAATGAATGCTGTAGACATCAAGACATCTAAAAAAACCCCTGAAAACCTCTAACAAATAGCACTGTATCCTTGGCAAGGTGATATTAACTTAATATCACTACTTTTTATTGTAAGATTCCAGTTAAATTTTTTACTAGAGAAATAAAAAGACTCAGTGATGAGAGCATTATAGATTCATTTGCAATATAATGTGTTTATTAAGTCTCTGAAAGCCTTATCATCATATTAGGTTTTGCCATGAAACTTTCATGAAAATAAACTATTTGAACACTTCTCACTAAATGCCTTAAGAAAAATCTCTTGATGATTTAAAAGTAGACTTTGTACTCAAGGAAAGTAAAAGGTGAATTTTTCATCTGTATTTATCAGCCCTTACTAAAATGTTAGTACAGCCTACTGAAAAATAGTTTTAAACTTTAATAATTTGTTGAGATACATGAAGCCATACTGAAAACTATAGCAATTTTGAAAGTTGAATCACTAAAAATTCCTGATGGGTTTTGAACTTTTTCCTCCCTATTTTCAAGGCCTGCCCTATGCTCAAGAACAAAAGATTGAAATTTGCTGCATTCAAGCATAACAATGCTGCATCTAAACTGAAAGTCTGCCAACCCCTAGATACATCAAAGAAACTTTGAGACTTCTTAGACAAAACAAAAAATATTGTGTGATCTCACAGTAAGCAACATTTTTTGTTACATAAGCCAAGCACTGCTTCTTACCTCTCTACTAAGGTCCTTCGATGAGGCACAGGAATAGGAGTTTTGTCTGCATTAGGTGACAGATCAATGTCCCTGACCTTTCTGAGAAATCAGGATGATTTCTTGTTTACAGTCCACTAAAGACAACATTCATCTCCTCAGCCTCGCTGCTCCTCAGGACCTCATTGACACAGTATATCACGTCTTTACAAGATAGGAAAAAGACAAACACCATCTGATGTCTAGTTCAATCTGTATGCGAGATCACTGAGTGCTGTGCCAGGCAGGAACACGAATGGGCTGATGGTACTGAAGCAATCTCACGTTCACCCAGGGATGCACACACAGCCTGTTCCTGACAATCCTCCTCAAAATCTCCAGAGGAAGCCCTACCACCTGCCTGCCAGACCTCTGAAAGCTGATGGCCATGTGTTTGCTAACAAAAAATGTGCTATTCACAGAACCGAGGGGAGCCTGGGTTGTGAGTTCTAATTACTGAGAAACCTTCAGGGGCCGCGCCTTCATAGCAAAGGATTGAACACAGCGTGAGTGGATCAAGGGAATGAAGGAGCTGGCAATAGCTCCGTGCGTGTACACTGCTGGTGGTTCTGGCTCTTCCATTGGGAATAGATTTTCCAGTCCCTTGGAGGAGAAGCAGCCTCTTGTAAATGTTTTGGAGCTGTCCGTGGTGCTGATCACTGACGGCTCTGGGCCCTCGAGTCCCGCGATGGCTGAAAGTGCCGGGACAACCTCTGGGGAGAGCTTCCAGGCTGGTGTCTACAGAATAATTGCGCCAATGTACAGGAAGATGGGCTAAATCCTTCAGAAAAAAACAAAGGTCTCAATTCAAAGAAAGATACAGATGAACATGAAAGCATTTATGCTGTCATCTAGAATATATTTACTGATACGGTCTTAAGGTGTTCCAGCTAACTGGAGAACAAGACCTCATATCAAAGACCTAATTTATCTTTTTGTATTTATTTACAGTAGCAAACAGGTTTATTTTTAGCAATTTTTTATGACATTGTGTAATTAATTAACATATTATGGCCTATTTGTCAAATTATATGAAAGTTAAAATTACTTGTGTTCAGCCCTGACAAGGTTTTTAGTTTAAGAGGTAAACTTTAGCTAGAAGAATCACTAGGAAAAAACCTCATTTTTTATATTGAAGACATGGACTGCATATTTTGCTGTCTACCAAAACCAACTACTTCTAAATATTTCATTTTATGTCCTCATAGAATCAGTAACTCAGAATCTTTAGTTGGAAAAAAAAAAAAAAAGCAAGTTCCTTCCCCCTAGTGCCACAAATTCTGACTCAGCAATATAAACTAGATTTAATGCAGCTATTTCTATTGATTTAACTCGATCCAGCCTAATTTTTGTGGGTATTTCCTAGCTGAGCTAAAGTATTTCTACAAGCTATCATTTAGGCTGATGTAAACCAAATAGACATTAGTGAAGTTTACTACTTACTCTGTCACAGTTAAAAGAGAGAAAATTTGTTCAGCATAGCTCAGGATGTAAAGCAGTTGAAGAGGAAATACAGGAGAACTCATTAAAAAGAATAAAAGAGGAAGAGAGAAAAAGAATGACTGATCCTTAATGCTAATGACTGATCCTTAATGCTCACACTTGTTTCTAACATGGGATGCTAACCTTTTGATATCTTAACACTGGCCCTACCTTCTGGTTTATACATGTTTTCCTATTGACAGGGATGAGTGCAGCTGAAAGTGACACTATGCAGAGATGAATTTAAAAATGAACAAAATCTCACTTATAATTAGTTAATCTGTAAGTGAGAATTGTGTCCTGCATTTTCAGCCTAAGCTGTCTCATAGCATTCCTGACACTTTAAATAAATGGAACCACAAATGGGAATATGTACTTTTACATAGTACTTGTTTAAAGAAAGCTAAATGAGAAAGAATGTAGGTCCCTCTTTTGGATCTAAAATAGTCAACATTTGGAGGCTTTCTGGTCCTCACTGTGTGATAGACAGTGAGTTTGCTGTGTGACAAGAGTTCACACAGCTTCAGACATGCCTGGTGGTGCAAAAAGTGATAGAAAAGGTCACAGTGCTTTTACATCAAGTACCATCCAGTTTCCACTGTTGTGGACACTGGAGAAATTTGGGTAGGCTGCCTTTCACTCATAAACTGGTGTACTTATTCCACAGTGTCCAGCTGCAAGCATCCAGTGTCAGCAATCAGGTTCTCAACATTTGTCTCCTTCTGCCCTCACATTTCAGTCCCAGCTGTACCTGCTTTATCCATCCACGTTGCTTCTGGATGTCCTCATCTCATGAGAAAATTACCAAGACTTGATGACTCCCCTCACTCCATCATTTTCTGGCTGCTTTCTTCATGACACCTTGCAAGAGCCAGCTGGGGTATTTGGATCATGCCAGCTCCATCACTGGAGTTGCACTGTCCTGGGAGAAGGGACTGCATAGAGGGGGGAAAAAAACCTCCTCCGTTCCATTAATAATGATGAGAAAAATGCTCATTCTCTCTCTATCCTGATGACAAGTCCACAGAATTAAGGGTGTAAGCAATGCTCTACTGGGTCTTTTTGGCCAGGACCACATCTCCAGCAGCAGAAAACAGGGAATCCTTGGGGAAAGATAACAGAGCAAGGTGGGGGTACTGGCAACTAACTACCTCTAGGACTTTCTTACAGACTTGAATCTTAGGGATCTCAAAACTTGATAGTGTATAGATGGTGTCACTTTTCTTTTTTCATGAACTCATTTCTATTTGTTATCCTTTCAGCTGTGACAATTATATATTACATACCAGGTGAAAGAAGTATTCCATTTGTTAAAATTTGTTGAGCTCAATTAAGAATGTGTCTGTGTTCCTGTATTAGTAAAAAGAGTAGGCTACTCCTGTCCTTTTTACCCATGTTATTGTTGATTTGTCTGAATTTTGAATTCCCAGTCAGCTTAAGGCTGGGGAACTTCTGAATTTAGTTGATTCATAATGGCCATAAGAAGAAGAAAAGGAAAAATCTGCAAACAAAGAGCTTTGGGGGGTTGTATTTGCCTCTCTTTCCTCCCATTATCCCTCTCTCTGCCAAAAGAGAGAGTCCTCCTCCACCAAGCATGACTGCCACTGCCCAGCCAGAGAGGAGAAACAGGACTAGACAGTTTAAGCTACCTTTACTCTTTCTAAGTCTAAAATGTCAAAGAAAAAAATGTTTTACTATTGCACTAAATTTGTGTCTGTAATTTATTAGAATAATTAGAAACCACAGTGGCAAATTTAAAGAACAAGAGCTTTCCAAATGGTAATTACTCATCTACAGTTAGTCAAAACAGTTATTTTTCCCAAGAAAACCTGAAGTTTCAAATTATATTTTCATTCTTATATATAGCAATTTTCAATTTGAATTTCTGTGAAATTTTTGCTATCTTTTAGCTTTATAATTTCAACATTTGATTAAAAGTTTCACAGGTTTCTTCCTATTTTAATGTTATTTTTAATCACTTAGCGATGCAGTATTTGTGGTATTGTGATACAAAATATGACTTGAGAGACACGACAGTTTGTATTTACATCTAGGGTTAGGGACAAATTGTTAAGGGCAATTATTGCAGCATTAGTGATTCAAAAACTTTTATCCTCTTCTCATAGCTGAAAATAATTCCTTCATTTGTCAATGTAAAAAAGTATGCAAGTTAAGAAATGTTTTTTAATTAGAATATCAGACAGTGGCAGGCTTTGGTACAGTAATGAGTCTTGCTTTCCTCAAGTAATTGCTTTTATCTTTTGATATGACTTCCCTTCTTGTTTTTTTTTCCACTACTTTATAGCTGCTGCATATTTTGTCTCTTTGCATCAGGATTAATCATTGCCTTCTCTACTGATTTGCCAATTTCTTTTAAAGTAAATTTTCTTTGTGCTATTATTATTATTATTATTTAGTATTACTCTGTCTTTAGTCAGCCTTAATTAGAAGTGCAAATTTGTTTTGCAGGCAACATCAAATATAGAACTTTAGTAGTCAAAACATAGTTATTCTCAAGTGTAAAGTTTGGGATTTCTTTAGAAGACTTTGATTTACGTATTTACAATTCAATCCAACCAGGTAGTTTCAGCTGTCCTGCAATTCTATAAATACAAACATGCAATTATCTCAGTGTGCACTAATGGACAAACTCTTCCTGACATTATATTGAGTGTAAGGAATTTGTGCAAGGCATTCAAATCCATCTGAAGGGTTATTTATGCCTTGCTTTGCTGTGTGCTATTGATAGCACAACTGAGCAGGATTTGATCTTAATGATATAAGAAATCACTCTCCCTCTCAAGTCAACCACATTTCTAGGGGCAATCATTTGCAGCAACAGAAGAGCTGGGCTTCCCACACTGATTCCTCTCAGTGCTCACAACTGGAGATATCTACTGTGGGGCCCAGCTCACTTACCTAGAACTGAGATATCTAGCTCAGTCTGGTGTCTAGACCCCCTCTGTGGTCAAAGGTGAGAGAGAGATTCCTGCAGGCAAGGACCTGTCCATTTGTCTTAGACACAAGTTTTCAGTGGGGATAAATTCCAGGTTGGAACTGACAACTGGTGGAAACAATGCACCTGACACTCAGAGGCAGAAGTGGGAAGACACAAGTCTGCAATGGTTTTTAATAAAACCGCTACTACAGATAACATTGGCATCTATAGAAATATTCATACATAGCAACGTATTGTTGGAGTCTGTGGTGCTACCTCCTGCTCTTCTTTGCCTGAAAGACTGAGAACAGGGGCTTGGAATAAACACAATCTACTTGTTTTAAGCTTGTAAGGAAAACTTACATTCTTCTGAGATTTAAGGTATGCATCTTCCATACTGCTCCAGATACAGAGAAACATGAATAGACCTATTCTGTGAGTTTTGAGATAGAAAATGTGCCATAAACTGAGGAAAAGGTGGAAGAAGAAACACTCTTCAACTTTACTACATAATGAGGTCACAAAAGTGAAAAAAACCCCTGATTTGTGGTGCTGGATTAATCTCATCTAGCTTTGGGGTTGAATATTGTTCGGGGTGCCGACAGTGAATTTAAGTCTCCCTGCACAGGTGTCCCAAGGCTTGCTAGCAGCTAAGCTCATGCTGCAGTCAGCAGCTCAGCTGGGATCTCTCAAATGAATGGGATTGAAAGAATGCCACATATACTTGCTAAAAATAAACACTTATAGGCACAGTTTTTTGGAGCCTGTGATTTTTTTTTCGGTATTTATACCATTATTGTCAGTATTTCTTTCCAATGTATCTCCAGTTAAAGAAGGCAGCCTGGGCATCATCTGAAGTTATTTGGCAGAGAGAATTAGATAAAAGGCTCTTTATCTTAGATTTGATACATCTTGATGGTAGGTGGATGGGTGATCTGTGATTCTGTGGTGCTACAAAAGAGACAACATAAAGTGTGAAAAGAGGAAAAACCAGCAGAAAAAGGAAACAATTTCTGAATCATTCTATTTTAACTGCACTAATTCAGTGCCTATGATTTCTCTTTTCCTATGACAATTAAGACATAAAGAGATATCTATAATATATTCAATTTTGTTGCTAATTACACAGAAGAAAGCTTTGTTCCTGGGAGACAAGTACTTTTATTAGCAAAGACATGAAACAGTGTCTTAGCAGGAAAGCATAGGTGGGCCGTGAGCCCTATGCTCATAATATATTATATTTATATTATAATTCTATTATAATATATATTAATATATGATATAATATATTAATATATTATATCATATCATATAATAATATATTATATTGCTAATATAATATAATATAATATATTAAAGAAAATAATATATATTTAGTGTTTACCTTTTTCTTATTATAACCAAGCAATGATTGTGGTCATGCATACATGTTTAATAAAAATTAGCAATAACTTGTGTAAACTGAGGCCTGAAATGTCCATAATGAGATACCTTTATTTGTTTTCCATGAGTAATAACATTTATGTTGGGCTTAATTTGCTCTTCACTTTTGCAATCAGAAGGAGCTTCCATAAAGTCTTTCACTAACATAGGCTGTAAGATGAAAGAGGATATTCTGCCTGACTTACAATTTCCCTGTAGGAAAAATAAAAAAGTTGTTTGCATTAGAAGTGACATCAGATGAGATTAATTTAATCATGAGATAACTCTTTCAAATTAAATATAACCTCAAGACACTCGCTCTCTGAGGGAGTGAAACACAGAAAGCCTTAGGTAATAAATGTAACTATTCTTTAAAATGGTCAACCTTTTAGCAAGAGACCACAGGCACTTTTTTGTGACTACCATACCAAATCTTTTGCTGAAAGGCTCTGTTTGTTTCACCTTAAGGTCAGGTTTTAGTTTCCCACATTGTCTTGCAGCAGTGGGAGCAGCAGTGATGAGTACAGCTCAGAACACAGCCCCGTGGGGGGTCAAATAGGGAATCCTACTGCCACCTTCTAGTTAACAGAGCCAGCATGATAAAAGGATGTCTCAGTCCAGCACCTCCCTTTAAGAGCAAAGGGGAGCAGGATTTGAACAATCCTACCCAGTTCCAATTTCCCGTGCTGTGTGCTCACCTGCCTCCACACTGCTGGCATCAAAGTGCTGGCTGGTATTCCCACTACTCCTTCCCTGGACATTTGTGTGGGACAGTGGGGGTGGGAGGTACCATTTGGGATGTAAGACCCTTCACCACATAATGTAAAATGCTCTGCTTTAACTCAACCACTGTATTAAGTCAAAACAAATGCTGTGGGCTGCAATTTCCTAATCAGCCTCTGAAAGACTGCAAGAAGTATGCTAATATGCTGAAATGTTTTGGGTTTTTTTCACACAAGTTTAGTTTTCAAAGTCTTACTCAATGCCTTAACTTCTCTGTGGCTACTTAGTCATGGTTCTGCTTCACCCACCACAAGCTTTAACGCAGACATCCTTCAGGCTATAAGAAGCTCTTTGAGCAACAATATTTTATTTTTTTTTACCTAGAAAAAGAAAACCTAAACTTAAAGGCCTTTGACCTACCATTCAGTGAATGTGCCTAAAATCATCAGTAAATATGAATAACGTTAGCCTTGTTACTCAGAGGGGAAAAAGAAATTGAAACACAAATATAGCAAACAATGTTATCTAAGGGTCATATTCACAAACATTTCTCAACTTATGTTCTGCCTGAATTACAAGCATCTGCTCCCACTGACTAAACAACTCACCTTCTGTTAGTGGAAAAGTCTCTGCAAATTTAAAATCAAATATTTCAAATAAGCAAATATATTCTTAAAACAATCTCAGTTCTCTGTCTTTAAATGCAAGTACAGAGAAAACACCTACTTTTAAAGGAAAACTAGGAGACTCGACTGCCATTAAGATGAAGCAGAAGACACTGAAATAAAGCAGATACAAGTTGGACAGTGTTGTGTGATGTCCCTGCCACTCCAGGTGTGCAGGCTGGCAGCTGTCCCAACCTGGCACCAAATTAAGGTGGTTGTGACAGGTCTGCTCTCCCGTGCAAATACACACAGACAACTTTTTTCTGCCCGCAGTGTGCAAGCCCTGCTTTCCCTGATAATGGCTCTGTTTTGCTTATGGGATCAATCCAAGTGGTAAAATTCAGGCAGGTAGTGTGGCTGCAGGAGGCTGTGAGAGCACCTGTCCCTCTGCTGGGTAGCAGCAGGAATACAACCCCTTATCCATGTGATCTCTACCTTCATGGAGCCAACAGCATCCCTCCCCACTCTTACCGTGCCAAAACCCCAGAGGAAAGCTGCTGTGGCTGCAGGTTGTGCTGATGTGGATTTTATTCATTTTAATATAGAAATTGAAAAAACCCACAGCTGATAAAGGTCTCTGGGGTCTCCTACTAAATGGCTCATATGGTCAGGCAGGCAACCATTTATCATTGCAAAATATCATCATGGGGGCCACCAGCCAGGATTACATCCAGGCATTGCTCTTTCTCTCTGAAATAGCTGCAGTTCAGTTTTGTGGTGAGGCTGTGTGTATAGCATAATGACACTTCTGCTCAAATGTCCTTGACCCAGCCTCCACACCAGATCTGCACAGGGGGCATTTAAAAAAGAGATAACATTGCATTTGCAAAACAGAACATGATCCCTTCCTATCTTGACTCATGTGATGACAGTCTTGCTATTGCTGACACTGCTTTAAAAGCCTGTTGGTTTTCTTTGTGCAAAAGGCCAAAAAAAGAGAGAAAATAGTATAATTGTAGTGAAAATCTTTCCTGACTTCTTAGAGTGTTTAAACAGTAAATAATGCAATTACTTCAATTGCATTTTATAATCACAATCAGTTTTAGTTCATTTGGCATAGCCTTCTGATTGCTGTTTTTCAACTTAATGTAATTTGGCAAATTTTGTTTCAAATGCATTTTAAATTTGATTGGGAATAAACAAGGTCAAAAGTCTGCTGATATTGGTACTGTTAAAAGAAGTAACTTTGAACTACACTTTATTTACAGAAATTAGTTCCTAGAGACCTTTTTTCAAGTTTATTTCTCCCTGTCTTTTTCCTTTAAAATATTTCAACTGAAACATTTTCAAAAAATACCAATATTGGCCTTCATTTCCCAGATAAATGGTCTTGCAGTACACACAAGGTTTTTAAAAGTGTCTGCAACAAGCTAGAAATCATTATGAATTTTAATAAAATCTTGGAATATATAAAAATAAATGTTTCACTTTGTAATCCCACAAAATGGAAGCATAGATAATTTCATGAAGTATTTTAATTTTTCAACAGTTACTTATTGCAAATATTTTCTTCTTTGGTATGTTAAATGTGGAAGGAAAAAAATCTTTATCTAAAGTCAATTATTTTCTCTTGAAAAATGAACAGGAAATTAATTTAAAAATAAAAATAACTCTGCTTTCTCTGATGTCCTGCCCAAGGCACTGAAGACCTATTTTCTTTCCAGCCCTGCCCAAAAGATTTAAATCTGAGAACTGAAAACTTGAGTCCTTTGAAAAGGCAGTGAATTTAAATCCACTTAGAGGAAAGGTTATACATTACATTATGCTCTTGTCTCCAGCTACAGAAGGGCAGTTAGAGGACTCCTCTTTATGCAGGGCAGACAGACAACAACAGTCCAGTAGTGGTCTTGTCTGGAGGAAAATGAGATATTTCTTCATTCCTCCTTCTCCTGCCAGAGGGATCTGTGGTGACCTGTCATGAGGAGCCATCATTTCCTGCTCTTTTGGAGCCCAAGGAGGAGGCAGGTCTCAACTCTGTTAGTAATGTCAGCCTTAGAACATTATTTTTCCATTGGCTTAAGATCATTTTGCCTATGCAGAAAGTCTAAGTCATTAACTGTGTGAAAAATGTGGGCTGGAGCATGTGTTTTTTCCTCCTACACATTCTCCGATCCGATAGAGTGCCAAATATATTGAATCGCTGCTTTTTATTTATTCCAGAAGAATTGTAAATAATTTTCCCTTAAGGTCAGACAAAACAAACATACAAAAAAGCTTCAAATGCAGAGTCTCTTCATTGATAGAGTGGTATAAAATGTTAGTGGGCCTATTTTTGATGCCAGGGATCCAGTTTCTAGTTTTATTGTATTTAATCCAAAGCCCAAGGACAGTTCCATCAATATAACCAGGACTATTTTTGCAGAAATGTCAAGAGCCACCTGCATTACAGGAAAATGGGAACAAAGTCAAGTTCCTATAAACTTTTGGGTTATGCTGTGGTACTTGCATTAGTCTTCTCTACTAATTAGCATACAGGAACAATTCCATTTCAGAGGTTTGTTAAATGCATGTTTCACTGACTTCATGCTGTATGAGCTGTGCCTGTGTACTTGCTTAGCAAAATGTTGCACACAATGAGATTAAAGACCAAATGAAGATACAATAAACTCTTTGTTTGATTTAAGCTTTACTTTTAGAGTTCTAATTCAAAGATTTGTTAAGATTTGACAAAAAAACCCCAACGGATGCAAGCCTGGGCAGCAAGACTAGGACCAGCCTTACTGTCTTCTACAGCTGAGAAGGAGACAACGATTATGCTTAAATATTATTTCTTTAAAATTTTCTTTGAATAGCAAGAAGAACAAGCAGAAACCAGAATGGAGAAAGGAACACATGCAATGAAGAGACCAAATTTGCCAGTGCAGGTGATATGATGGGCTGATGAAGCAGCTGCCAGGGTAGCAGACCTAGGGTGAGGCAGGCCTGGGTCCATGAGGTCTGTGTACCGTGTAGTGCTAGGTCCTTCAACACTTGGCAGGAGCTGACACCTGAGACTGTGGCCCTTTCTCTGTAACCAGGGGCTGAGCACACTCTACCATATCAGTGCCCACAGCAGCAACATCTGAAGATTGGGCAGACCCCAGTGGCCTTTGAACCCCAGCCTGTAGTATCCAAACTGGCCCTAAATGAATCCCATGGTGAGCTACTGCTACTGTCAGGGAACAGTGGGGCAGTGTTACAGGACTCTCTTGCTGTACCTGCTCATGAAGGGTAGGCAGGGGGAGCTGTACCATGAACCAGACCCACACTTACAGTACACCACCCAGGACTGCACTCCTGGGAGGCCTGGAGGAAACTCATGGGGCTACTTGATAATCCTCTGTTCTGTATAATGGCACTTTAAAACAAAAGTAAAGCAGAACAGCCCACACCACCCTTTCTCTGGATGATCTCTGCCCAGACACCCAGCCCCACTCTGCTGTCAGTGGCTTTCTCTCTGTATGGCTTGCTCTGCAGCATAAAAGTCCCTGCAGATTTTGGCCCTGTGTCTCTGAACAAGGAGTTCATCAGCTGACAGCTGACGCAGATTTCTTTTACCTTAGGCAATTTTCCAGCCTCCACATTCTGGAGCACAGCTCTAAGGAAGAGACTGAAGCGAACAAACAGTCTGTTCTTCTCATGTGTTCCTTGGAAGACATGGGTTTCAGATCCTACTGATTTAGTCCAGTCTTGGCCTGTCAGTCTGATCAGGTATAGGGTACCAGAACACTGCTGGGAGCACCCCAAGGCAGGGAGGAGACACAAACAGGGAGCCTTGGACCAGCATCCCTGTTTGTGGGGTATTTCTGGAGATATGCCAGCAAAGTCATTGGTGTTATGTCTGTCCTGTGCAATGAAAGAAATTACCCAATCTTGTGTATATTTGGCATACACCATGTCAAGGACACATTTTTCCAAGGACATTGTCTAACTATAGCACTTGATGGAAGATGCTGACAAAGCTGTGTGCTCTGAAGGCTGTGTATTTTTCCTCAGGATTCATTGCAAAGAGGTCAGCTGGAACTGGATCAGGATGTCTGGCTGGGTTAGGCTTTTTGTGTGTCAGTTTATGCTCCACATCTCCATTCTGTCTGTAATTGTGGACAGTGGGTACATAGGATGCTTTCATATGTGACCAATAACGTGTAAGGAAAAGACACCAATTGGATCACTAAAAGTAATTTTAAAGCCTGATTGTGAATCCAAGCAAAAATGATATTTTAGAACTTTTTGAAGCAGTGGTTCAGCTTCTGTCATTGCTCTGCTACAGAGCTGTGCAGATGTTTGTAGTAGTCACAAAAAAGGAAACGAGGGCAGGCTGCACCAGAACATTTTAGAAACCATTAATAAGACTTTATGTTGTTATTCTGAAGGGCATTTTCTGCTGCTCTCAGCACAACATTGTGACTGGTCTTCCTGAAATGGAAAAAATGAAGTATTCTTACTTCATCCTAAGTAGCTGCAGCTAGTGTGAGAACAAATCCTGGCGAAGACAAGATGATTTGCAGCTTCTGTACACGTGAGGAAACTCTAATGTTAGATCTACAAAAGGGCCCAAGTGCCACCAACCTTCAAAGCGTCACCTGGTTCTAAAAGAGCAGCAGCCAATCTTTTTGCAGCCCCCCAGAAGAGAGAGAAAAGCTGACCCTGAGCTTGCTGAGCGATGGCTGTAATCCCTGTGTGGCAGCTGAAGCAAGGAGAAGGGCTTCTTCCAGTCGAGGATTAGAAGGAAGTGGCAGCTATGGCCTTTGACAGTGGCAGCCCACTCTCAAGGACTTGGCCCCAGGCTCAAGCAAGGGAGCAGTCACATCACTTTGTGCAGTCCCTTCTGGGTACAGCTTTCCCCAGAGTGGCACATTTCAAAATGAAATAAAGAGTTTCTGCTTAGGAGGCAGGGAGAACAAAAATTTAATGCCTTTTAGGGGAGAAAAAGAAGATATTTTGTTTCTTGAGGAATTCTTGTCTTGATACATTTACTTTAATCCCATTCTGTCCCATTGGGGCAAAAGTACTACACACTGATGTACTCCAGGAAGGATCCCTACCTGAAAGATATTTTAAAGAGCCACCATAAAAACCTTTAATTTTGGACTTTATGATTAAGACACAACATTGACACACTGAACTATCTGATACTGAACTGGCTGGAAACTTCAGGTCTTCAGTGCTTCAGGTCATCCTGCAAGACGTGGTGTTTCCCTGTTGAGGGTGGTATATCCTGGGGTGTGGGAAATGGTCCTCTGCGGGGCACTGGAGTGCCTGGGGTGGGATAACCCCTTTGCATCTCCAGTGTATATCTCCTAAGAGTTACCATCAGAGAATGACTGTATCTGTCAGGGGACTTTTTCTTAAAAGAGCTCTGAATGTGCAGCTCCTGTGTGACTGCATCAAAACAGAGAAATTCATTATATAGTGTTACATAGAATGGTAGAATCATGACTTAATATGTTTCAGGTCAATCAGACAATGCAAATCATCTCTAAGTGATTGCAAATAAAATATATTTATTCTGGAAAGAAAAGAATAATTTGAATAAAATAATTTTTTTAATTCTTTTCATGTTTTCTTATTCTGTCTACTTCCCACATAACTGTATGTGTGTTTCTGCTTGTCTGTATGTATGTAAGCAACTCTGCAGCAAGAATCTACCCTGTGCACATCATAGATTTATCTTCTTATGCAGGCAATCCTGCTAGTTCCTGAACTTTGCCCATCTGCTCGAACCTAAGGGGCAGCAATATTAAATTAATCATAGTCTGACATTTCTTTGATAACTGACATTTGCACAAACAAGTCCTACATGCACATGTGCACATTAGGAAATTGAAGTGTAAAGTAAATAAAATTATCATTGTGTGTTTCTCCTCAAAAACATATCGCAAATCATTATCTCTCCCTCTAATGACTGAAATTCTGTGTGCAAATCGAAGTAATTCAATTTACATATCTGAATGTATGCCATTTTCTTGCTGTTGCAGGGCCTGTACCGAATGCCTCGTGAATTTAATCATTTTGCTGTCAGGAGTCAGCGGAGCTGAGGGTGGATAGCTCTTCCTGACACATGGTGTGAGAGAACAGACACACTACAGAAAGTTCTGCTCCTTCTGTCCCTCTGGAGCTCCCCTGGACATTTTGGGGGAAGGCTTCTGCCCCTGTGCAGCTCTCCTCTCCCTCCAAAAAGCAAACTCTGCTCCCAGCTCAGTTAAATATCTCTAGGATTTTTCCTGTCTTTGATGGTGAGACCAAGATTAAGCCCACAAAAATTGGATGAATTTCAACTGCATGGCTAGGAATTCACAAGATGTTGAGAAGCACTATCCTTCTGTCCATTGGCAGCATGTGTAAGGCTGTTGGGTTGGTAGCTACCTCAAACCCCCTATATTCAAATAGATAATATGAGTTGAATGAAGAAAACAGAGTGTGAGGGACAGACACTTTGCAGCTGATGCAGGCCTGACTGAGGATATTGACATGGGATGCCACAGAAGAGGGGGACAGTCTGACATGTTAATTAATTTAAATACCAGTATCCACACTGTGCCCAGGTGTGCACTGGGAGAGCAGCTAGGCACTTCTCACTGTTTTCCCGCTCAGCTAGTTGATCATAAAGTGTTTATTCTTTTTCTACACATAATGATGCTGGCAAATAAAATTTTAAGTATGTGGAGCAAAAAGTATTCAGAAAGCACTTACTACACTGTGTTCTGACATAAACTCCAGCAGTCAAGAAAGAGGAATAGATATTTTCTTTTTCCAGCTCACACACACAGTTTTGAGATCAGAAAAGATTGTGTTGTCAAATGTCCATATCATTAAGCATCATAATGGGTGGGAATTTAGCACTTCAGAAATGAATTTTTCAGCCTGGCCTGGCAGTCTCCAAAGACTCCCTCACTGGAGGATTTTTCTATGGCTTCTTTCTGCATCAAGGAGAAAAGAATTTGTCTCTCTCTGCTGCAAGCTGCAATTCCTTCACTACCACCTGATAAATGGTCTCAGATTTTATTACGTTTTCCTCTTCTTTTGTTCCTATTATCTCTGCCACCTGTGATTTCTCTGCTCTTTGTAGAACCTTATTTCCTCCAGATTTAATTCCAGCTGAGGAAAGTATACACTTATCTTTTCATCACATGAGGCCATTAATCTCTCCTGGAAGGGTAGTTCTTGCTGAAACCACAAGCACAGACCCAGGCTGGGCAGAGAATATGTTGAGCTCACACCTGAGGAGAAAGATTTGGGGTTGCTGGTCAATGAGAAGCTGAACATACCCCTGCAATGTGTGCTTTCAGTGCAGAAAGACAGCCATATCCTGGGCTGCATCAAAAGAACTGTGACCAGCAGGTCAGGGATGGGATTCTCCACCTTTACTTCACTCTTGTGGCAGACCACCTGAAGCACCAAGTCCAGCTCTGGGATCATGACAACATAAGAAGGACATCATCACACTGGAGCGGATCCAGAGGAGGCCCACGAAGATGATCAGAGCATCTCTCTTACAGGGACAGGCTGAGAGAGCTGGGCTTGTTCGGGCTGGAAAAGAGAAGGCTCTGGGGACACTTTATAACACCTTCCAGTGCCTCGGGGTACCCTGCAAGACTGCTGGAGAGGGAATTTTTAGAAGGGCATGTAGTGATAGGAAAACAGGTAATGGCTTTACACTGAAAGTGGGCAGATTTTTATTAGATATTAGGAAGGAATTCCTTACTATAAGGTTGGTGAGGCACTAGAACAGATTTCCCAAAGAAGTTGTGGATGCCCCATCTTGAGAAGTGTTCAAGATCAGTCTGGATGGTGGTTTGTCCAACCTGATGTTGTGGAAGGGATCCCTGCCCATGGTGGAGGAGTGGGAACTAAATGACCATTATGGTCCTTTCCAACCCAAACCATTCCATGATTCTATAAAACCTGCTGTGTTTCAAGAGGCTCACCAGAATTTCATGTTAGCATTCCTCTTTCTATCATCAGAGGGAGCTAGAGACACAGAGAGGGTGGATCTGGATTGGTGCTTGTCCTATATGACAGCATTCAGGGACAGGGTTTTACTTTGAGGAACATCTAGGGGCCTTTAGGTGTGTAACAATTCAGCAGGTGCCCATGCAGGGTTTTCAGGAGATCAGAAGATGTAGGCTGCCACAGCACCCCTTGTCTTAAGCCTCACAGCAACCAAGTGCTCACATTTCAATGTCTATCCCATGTCTTTCAGGACATGCCATGTAGCAGAGCCTAAGACACCCCTTATTTGTATCTCATTATTTACCTTTCCCTTATTTGTCAGGAAAGGCAAATAATGAGATACTTTGACTGTCAGCACTTTGCTTCTCCCATCACCTCTCTGCTCCCACCACAGGAAACTCCCACCATGGGGCAGAACTGCAAGTGTCAGGAAGCAGCTGAAGCACACCTTGATTTTAAGTTCCTTTTTTCCGAGGAAAACCCTTCTGATCCTGTCAGAAAAGAACTTGTTGAAAGATATCTGCCACCTCTGGACCAGCAGCTTCTGAAAACTCATGTTCTTAGACTAAATGAAAATGTGTCAGAGTTTACAACTGTGATGCTGGGTAAAATGACATTTTTCCCTTATAAAAGCTCTCTTCGCTATTTAAATGAATGAAAGGAAAAGAAAATCCCATCATGTTAATCCTAAGCATTTAGTAGAGCTCTCACTTCTTTTCCCTGGTTTTTGAGGTGGTGGTTAATTTGTGAGTTCTGAATATCCTTCTGGACTAGAAAAATGAGAACTTTGCTACAGTAGGTGTAAAAAAATATCATCAAAAATGATGATAAAGACAGCTGTGAGTAGATGGAGGATGTTGTGAGCAACTGACAACTCTCTTCATGTTACACGAATACAGCCCTTGCAAATGGGCTTTCCAAAATTGTGAGACTCTCAGGTTTCCAGCAGCACGTTCAGACATATCTCCTTCACTAACAAGGACAACAGAGTTGTGTCTGCTTAATATTATAAGGAAGCAGATTCAGCTGAGATGCCTTAGCGTTATTTGATATGCTTTTAGATACCCTTGCAAACATTCCTTAACAGCTCCTCAGAGTGTGAACAGGATTAGCTCCTGCAGCCCTGCTCAGCAGCATCAGATGCTCTGTTCTTTCTGGCATTTCAGATATGCAAACACCTGATGGCTTAACTGACCAGTGTCTGTAAAATATTCATTTATTGTTAGGTTTGTGGCTTATGTGTCACTTGAACTGGCATTTATTGAATATTGTCTGCATTTTCACCACAAAATTTTAATTTACTATTCCTAATGTGTAAGCCCAGCTATACTGCTTCATATTTTTAAACAAACAAGAATAGGACAGTGAAAAAGCTGTATTTTTCTCTCTATTCTTATATTCACGACTATTACATTGAGGCTTTACTGAATCTTCTGTCTTTCCTTCAGATACAAAACATTGTGTTTCCTGGGTATACATGGTGAATAATATGCTCTTGCTTGAAAAGAAATTTGGGCTCTCCACGCCAGAAGTGGACTACTCCAAAAGCAGGAAAACTTCCAGCAGATGTTATGTTTGTTTTGAACAGAGAACAGGAGGAAAGTGGGCATTGACATCACAAGGTGTTGCAGAGTCACAGTTTTCCTCAAGCAACGTGAGATTGTCTTTGCTTATTCCATGCTGGAAGTAGCTCTTAACTGTGGAAACTGACAGCTCTCTGCATGGGACAGGAGATTGATTAAAGCCAAGTGCAAAACAAAAACATATTCATCAGCCTAGTCTTAGAGAAGTCATCCTAATGTGTACCTCTGGGAGAGACTCATTACAAAATTAAGCCAGAGAACTTTCTATAACCAGAAAGTCTTGTTTCTCTCAGACCTTTTCATTTTACCACTTCTTCCCCTATTGTGCTCATTAAACATTAAACATTAAGGGAAAAAAGTTAAGAATCTAATAAATAGGAGTCTCTCTTTTAGCTGGCTGCCTGGTTCAGGTGAGTAATTATCTTCTGACATCTGTTCAGTGATATGCACTATGTAGCAGTACTTAAATTTGCAATCTTTAGCCATTTTCTACTGGACACAAATGTATCTGCAGCTGAAATAACATTCTAATGGTCTGCAGGGTCACTCCTGGGGAGCACCCAGTACATTTGAATTCTAATACTGCTAAATGGTAACCAACAAACCAAATCTGTTTACTGGCAGTTAAACTTGTCAAAAGATGTCCACCCTCCACCTCTAACCTTGAAAGGGCATAGTGAGGATGTTAAAGGGAAAGATTTTTGCCTTTATATCTGACTTTATAGTTGTATTTTCTGCGAGGTTATCATTGCCCTGCTAGGAGTCTGCAAGTCCTCCCAAGGCAAAAAAGTGCATAAAAGCATCTTAGCATCTGCTCAATTTTTCCAGCCTCAAAAAATCAAACATGCATCAATTGCAAAATTGCAACACTGACCCCCACATGGTCTCCTTTTAATTCACCAGCTCCTGTCACTGTCAGGTGTTCACTCCATTTGAAAAGGCTCTTTCTCTGTCATGAGTTTTATGATTAAATGCTCTCTGCTGAAAATGCCAGGTTATTGAGTAGGAAAGTGTGAACAGGAGAGGTTCTTTCTTTGATAAATAAAGCCATTTCTGAACTTTTAGGAAAAGAAGTTTCAGGATGTTTTGCTTTAATAGTTTCTAATTTTTCTCCTAGTCCAAACCAGCTTTCAAAGTGCAGGTAATCCATGCTAAACAGAGGTGAAGATGACCAAAGGTAGAAATAAAAAACAGACTCTTTGAATGTACTGATCTATAACTGATTTTAGATACCCATTACTCCCTTTTTACAGCAATGCTTCAATGCAGCTACCTGAGCAATTCCTGCTCAGCAAATTTGCAGTGAGTTTCTGAGGTAATACGGTCTCTGCCTTGGTGCTGTTTCCTGGGAGAATTTCCCATAAATCATCTGTAAGTCTGTGCTTGGTGACAAGCACAGCCTTCCCTTTGACCAGCCCTGTCAGCACACCTGGGATCACTTTTCCCTTGAAAGCACAGAAAATGCCACCACCTCTTCCTTAGGTGTTTTCCCAAAACTTGCTGCAGGGTTGAGAGTGACAGTCTTGCTATGTGTGGAGCTCTAACCCAAACGACAGCACTTCACAGCTTGTCTGATCACTCTTTTATCCAGTAGCAGGCAGTCCTCATAATATTGTGCATGCCTTAATATAAATCTCTCCCCCATCCCACATGAAAACCAATAATTGTATCCTGGGGGCTTGGGAGCAGAATACACTGTGCTGGGGCAAATGCTGGGGATATGGATGCATCCCTGTCTCTCTCTCCCCGAGTGTGGGTGACAGACACTGTACCACAGAGTAGCTGGAGCTGACAGGCATCTCTGGTCCATCCCTATCTCCAGCAGGGTCAACTGGACCTGGTTGCTCAGGACCATATCCAGGTGGATTTTGAGTATGTCCAAGGACAGAGACTACACAGCCTCTCCAGACAACCTGTGCTGGTTCCTGACCAACTTCACAATAACAACACTATTTTTACTTTTGTTTCAGCTTTGGGCACATTGCCCCCAGTCATGTCATTGTGTACCACTGAAAAGATCCTGGCTTGCTCGTCTCACTTTCTCATCAAGTGTTTATACACATTGGGAAGATCCCCCTGAGTTAGTTCCCCTCTGCCCTATCCCATACAGGCTCTGATCAACCTTTTTTTGATGCTTTGCCCTCTGCCAAATCCTCCAAGAGAAGAGTGTTGCTGCTGGACTTTGGCAGTTGCAGAGGAATAACACCCATTCCATGTATAACTATTCCATATTGTATACAGCACCTCCTGAGGTCATATTCATGACCTGAATGAAAAATCAGTGAAGGTTCTTAGTCACCCTTCTCTTATCATAATGCTCTATGGTAAACTTTCAAGACACTTAGCAGGGTCTTATACGTAAATAAGGAAGGATTTACATGTAAAACCTGATATTATCTTCATTGTCTTATTAGATACATCCCATTTTCAATTGTTCTGAAACAATGGTTTCAATTTTTTGAACTAAAATTGAAAAGAAAAATCAATGAGTTGAGGTTAGCGTAGAGATCAGGTTGATATTGCTAGAGACAAAAGCTAAAAAGACTTAGAAACAACACATACTATTCTTATTTTGGCTATGATATGACTCATATATTGATAGAATCATAGAAAGGCTTGGGTTGGAAAAGATCTTAAAGATCATCTGTTTCCAAACTCTTGGCCATGGGCAGAGACAGATTTCACTAGACCAGGATGCTCAGAGCTCCATCCAACCATGCATTGAACTCCCAGGGGTGGGACATCACAGCTTCTCTGAGCAGCCCTCTGTCGCCTACTCAGAGTGCAACAGTTTCAGAATGTATTTTCCTTCTCAACTTTCCTCACCTTCTAAGCTACTCACTTCCTTACCAACATAGTCACCCCCAGGGAGAAGGAGGGAGAAGACAAGCAATTTTTAAGAAGCATAGTTGTTAGGATTCAAGGTTCATGTAAACCAGCTAAAACTTATGAGCAACATTATATATAGCTCGGCAAAAAGTTATTTATTGAAAGGAAATTCAAGGCTTTTGCAAGAGTTTTGGCACAACTCCTTCCTAGAGCAATCTATGGAACAGCTCTTCTTCCTTTTCTCCTTGACAATTTCGTAATGTATATTTCATGGATAGAAACTCTTGTTTGTCTTTAACAATCTCAAGGAATTTATATAAATCCAGCATCTCTCATCTATCCTTTTAAATTTTAGGTTTATGGCAATCCAATTGTTTTCCCCCACAGAACAAAATCTATCACACTAAGTCAGTGTAATACTTGACTTTGTGTACTGTGGCAGTTCATTTGTAAAAGCTGTGAAATATTGCATTTTAAGGACAGCAATCAAGCTCTCTGGATGTCATTTCTGCTGACATTCTGCCCAAGGTCCATTTTAGCTTAGAACTCGACTTTGCGATCTAGCAATATTACAGTACAGCACTTAGTACAAATCACTTATCTGAAAGCAGAAAAACTATGTTAGTGCAACATGCAGGTGTCTCAATTATACTCCAGCATATGTGCTTTAACTTTTAGTGCAGAAGTTTTCTAATCCAGTTATTCTTGTAAATTTATTCATAACAGATTCTACAGTTAATTATTTGCTAAGGTAACTGCTGTCCATTTTTACCATGTTTTCGTGTGTATTTATTGCATTTTCAAATCAAGCCTGTAAGGATTTAATATTTCAAATCAGGCAAATCAAACAAAATCGATGCTTAGGTAATTGCTATTTTTTGTTATATGCAGTAAAACCAGTTCCTTTTTTTGCTTCCTGTAAATCCCAGGGATTTTTGCACTGATTCCCTTATTGTAGATAGAGAAGCTGTAGGTCATTTTCAAACGGCTAAACATAAACATGTATATTTTCATCACATTCACAACCCCCTGTCTGAGCCTGGTTAGATGAGGCATTTGCCAATTGTGAGGTGCTGCTCTTCTATTCCATTTTAATTGGAGGCAACTGTTCCAGCTGGACTGGCTGTCTTACACAGAAGACAATGGTGTTGTTAGCAGGATACAGATTCTTCTAACCATCTGTCTCTAATGGCAAGACGCTGGGCTATCTTCAGCATCTTCCTATTGGCTGGGTTTTTCAAAGGTAATGAAGAAGATAAAATTTCTGTTCATGTTTCTTTGGATCTGCTGATCACACTTAACTTCTTAGGTAATTCTAGCTTTCTTGCAACTCTGCTTAATGACCTAACTATTCTCAATCGATGAAGACTGATTAGTACTACATTTCCATAGAGGCATGCAAGAAGAAAAAAGTGTGGATCCCAATGCTGTTCTTCTGTCATTCATACAGCAATTGTACCTCCCAAACCACTGGTTATTGAACTCCTGTTTTCCATCTCCAATGCATGTGCAGCTATGTTTGCCTGGGACCTTGTGCAAACCCAACAACAGCTTCAGAGTGTCAGCTCTCACAACTTCAAAAACCATAGGTCAGAAATCAAAATAATAGGACATTAATCTAAAAATAGAATTAAAACTATTGGATAACACTGCAGCAATATTCTACTGTCTTTTTTCTGCCCATTTTTCACACATTTCACAATTTGGACAGTCAATGTGAGTTTCTTGCAAGGAAATTACAGCCCCAGTTTTGTGATGCTGTTTGACTTCCCCATTTGTTGCTGTCCTCACACTCATGTCCCAAAGGACACCTCATGCCACCTTGCCCCAGCTGCCAGCACTCCTGCAGTTGTCCTCCACTCCTTTTCCATGCTGGCAATGAATTTCCTATTCTACATGTGATGGCTGGAGCAGGATCTCTTCCCATAGCCTCAGAAGAGCATTGCGCTGGGCTTCAAATGCCTCTGCCATCTGTTGCACTGAAGACTTTAGCCATGCCAGTGCCACTGAGGGGACATTGCAAGTGACTGCAATAAATACTCTGAGGCTGATGCTCTTTCACCAGAGAGAAATGGTCCCCTAACATCAGGCTGCCTTTTCAACCATGCCTGAGCACTGGCAACCCTTTACAGGAATTAATGTGAGTTACTCATGATCTCCTGATAATAAATTTCATATCCCTAAGACACATGCAACAACCCTCACAGTCATCTGTAACCAGAAAAACAGTTCAGCTTTCTTTCAAAGTAAAAGCTTACCACAGCCATGTTAAGAGTAGGAGACTCACCATTTCTTTCAGCCTATCCCCCAACCACTTCAAAATGACCCTTCTGCAGCAAGAGGGAGCTGCAGACAGGGGCCTTCATTGCTCTTGGAGAAGGCATCCTCCATCAAACCCACTTGGTGGGCCAACAATGAGAGCCTTGGCAAAAAAGAAAGCCTGGCAAATGGGGGATTATTACCCCTTAATACCATGATCATGAGTCTTGAAAGAAGGTGCTATTTGCCAATTTCTTTTGGAAAAAGATAATTCAGGCACTGGGATTTTTTTGCATATTTTAAAACCTTGCCTCCTTCACTGGACATAGAGAGGTGGATGTGATTAATGTGTTCTTGGCAGTTGCGTGTTTCTTTCTCTTCCTAGCTGTCTCCAAGAACATTGTAATTAAGAATGAGAAGTTGTTAAAATGCAAAGCTTTAAGAGCTGTGTACAGCTCCAGCTTCCCTGAAGACTCCAAAGTAAGAGTTCAAGGGGACAGCTGAGACTCAACCTCTGAGATGGGATGCAGTATTAATGTTACATTGCTAACAGACTAATCCTGTATATAGACTCATGAAGAAATTAGATTCTGTCTTTTCTCCCAGGGGAAAAACTTAACAGTGAAAAAGACAATATATAAAATGAAATACAGGTATAGAAGTCTAAGTGATAGGCCTGTAAAACAGAGCTGTGTAGAAGCAGCAGCACTAGGATTGGAGATTTGGAAGCAGGGAGTGAGAAACATTGAGGGGGAGAGAGATATGTGGAGTTGGGGTGAGGATGTGTGTTGCATAAAGAATGTGTGTATCAGCAAAGGCATGACACACGATTCCTTCACAAGGAAGGACTGGGGAGCAATGGAGACACACTGAGGCTGGCCTGGAGAGAACTGGTGGATTGGCAGTTTGGGTCAGGAGATGTGGGAGAGGATGCCTCAAGGTAGGTAACAACGGGAAGCTGACAGGGATGTGGGCAGATGACACAGGGAGGCATGCAGGATGAGCTGAGCAAAGGCAAGCAGTTTCCTGTGGGCTGGTGTTGACTTGGAAGCTTCTCCCTAGGACATTGGTTATTTGACACTTACTGTCAGCCTTCTGGCAGAATTAGACATGTGACCCTCTCCTTCCTTTATATGCTTTTTCTTCTAACAGCTTTTAATGGAAGACAGAATAAGGTAACAACTAAAAAGGCTTGTTATTAACACCAGTGCAAAGCTCTGACTTCTGGTCCCCAGAGAAAGTTTCATTCTTAGAAATGAAGCAATATTCTATTTCTTTTTAATATATGAAACATCAAAACCCATAGTATGGATAAGTGTAAAACAAAAAAGAAAGGAACAAAATGAACAAAACCACAAAAGAATCTAGAAGACTGCAGAGAGGGAGCAGGTCACTTGGGAGGTTCAAGAGAAAATGTGATTTCTCCCTGAAGGCAGGTGAGGGTGCAGGGATGGATGGGAACAAAAAGAGACCTCTATTTCTGAATAGCCCAACAGCCTACACCGAAGTGGAGGAGCCAGAATGTTTTTGCACAATAATTTTCAAAATCTGTAGTAATTTGGAAAATATTGTACTCTTAGAAGAATATATTTCATGCTGTTGAGATAAACTCCAATGATATTCCAAAATTATATTCCTATAGAATTTTTTGTTTTCCAGCAAAAGCTGTTTTACAGGCACTGGGCATTAAAAGCCTCTAGTGGCTAAAAAGTATTGGACTTCAGTCCACATGCTTCTGAAACTTTGAGAACACTTTGAGAAACCTGGGACTGGAAGAGAGAGAGAGCACTGAAGACTTGCAAAGCTGCACAGCTGTTTTCCATTGCATTTTCAGAGATTCTGGTATCAATTCCTGCAGCTGGCAGATGTGTGAGATATCTGAGAGCTGAAAGCAGCAGCGCAATCACAGCCATCACAAAGGCTTACTAGAGACCACTGTGTCTCAGTAAAAGCTGAAAGCAAAAGAAGCTGGTATCACAGCAGAAATAAATGGTGAAAAGATAAAATGTTGTACTTACCTGTAGAAGCAGTTACTAAAATGTTGTGTGCTGAGTTTTTTTAAAAATCAATGCACTATTTTCTTTCTAAACAAGAGAAACTTGAAGGCTTGATTATTTCTCAAAGGTATTGAAGTTGCAGGTGTGAGCTCAATTTCTATTTCTGTGTGTATGTTTTTTAACAAAAGCACAATCTCACTGTTTTTGAAAGGAAATACACTGCAATCAGACCATAACAGCATTTTTAAATCCTGTGCAATGAGCTGAAATAATGAACATGTGATTGTAAAAGTCAGTTTTTGTCTTTATCCTACCTAGAATACTTTCTTCTGAAAGGCAAAAAAGTTAATATTAGGTACTTTAAAACTGTATCAGTTTAGTGTAATGTGGAAATGACAAATGATATTTTGGAGTAATTTATTAATTTATTTTTTTTTGAGGAGGAGAGCACAGTACTAAACAACTGATTTCCATGTTACTATCCCAGAGTGTTCTTTCCAGTCCTGATTAATGTTTTCTGGGTATTCACCTTTCAACGAGACATGAAAAAATTGTGAATTGTAACATCTGTATTTACACTATATCTGATCTCTGTGTATATTAGTTGTAATTTTTTTTTTTTTAAAAAAAGATAAGGAACAAGGCTGATGGACACCTTTTTTCAGAAACAGGGTCCACTGCTTGTCCTAGTCAGTCTTGTCAGAATCACAGGCTAATTGGGCTGGAAGGGCCACCTAGTCCAACCTGCCCTGCCATGGGATAAAAAATATGCTGTAAGGCAGAGTCTGCTGCCAGGGGAGGATCTCAGGTTTTTCAATGGTTCAGTTTAGTTTTGAGTGGGAGGAATTGAGAATAGAAGAGAATTTCTTAAGAGTGGAAGATGATTTCCACGAAAGTGACTCTGCATAATAAAACTCATTAGTCTAAGGAGTTGGCAGAGAAAAAGCAGCAGAATTAGCTATGGAGTGAAAAAAGCAAACTAAGAAAGTAGGAAATTGGTGGGAAGAATTTCTAGACAAAGTCAACTGATTTAAATATGAAGATGTGCCAAAGATTGACAATTAAAGGAGATTATGTGAAAAGAGGCAAGCTGGACCACTGCAAAGGAAAAAAATAAAATAATTAGACCAATAGAATTATCTCAGGAGTTATGTAGGGAGTTGAAAATCAAACAGATATTCTGAAAAAATATGGGGGAAAAGAACAGTCTTTAAATCAGAGGATAGTGAGGTGAAGACTACAGCAAAATTAAAGTAACCAAGAGAGATGTACTAAATGTATTAAGAGCAAGTATTAAGAGCAAGTCTAGGTCTACCACTTCAAAAGAGAAAAAGCAAACTAATTTATACAAAAGTGCAGAGGTATGGGGTGCTTTCTTGGCATAAAAAGAGTTAACTGCAATCATTGAATTAATAACTTTCATCTAAGGTGGTGATAGAGGAAAAGAAAGAAAATAAAGAGAAATAGTTCCTATAAGAGATATATTCAAGCCATCTGATGAAGAGGACTGCAAGAGGGAAAACAACAGACTTACCTTTAAAAAGCAGAAAAAATTGAACCCATGAAATCACAGACCCATCAGTTCAACTTCGATCCACAGAAAGCATGGATCTAGAGGATAAGATGGAATAAAAAAAGCCAGCACAGACCTGTAAATAATACATCCCACTGAACCAGCCTACTTCTTTCCTTTGGCAGAATAGCCAGCCTTGTGACTTTAGAGGGTTGATATGATTCATTCTGGTTTTAGTGAGGTTCCTATAGCTGCAGTAGACAAATATCCTGCAGATGCAAACATTAAAAGTGGGTGTATGGCAACGTGATGAAGTCCTCTTCACAAGAGTTAATCAAAGGTTCTCTGTCACTCTTCAAGGGCATTGAAGTGTAGCTGCACAGGGGTCAGAGTTATCAGCAGTTTCAAAATTGTGTTTAATAGCTGAGAGGATGGAACAGAGCACGTGACCATCAAATTTGAGAATGACACCAACCTGAGTGAAGAGAAATCACAAGGAAAACAGGAATGTAAAGTGGTTCTCAGTGAGATGAAACTCAATAAAGTCAAGTACAAAATGCTAAATTTAGGCAGAAGGCTCCCACGTATAATGGGACATATCTGGCTGAGTGTCAGCACTGCAGGAAGGACCCACATGGAGTTGTAGGATGAAATGATGAAAAAAAAAGAAATTTTGTTAAGGAATACATTTTTAAAAATTACTAAGGTGGGATCACATTTATAACTGTAAAATTCTTAAGTGGAGGTCGCTGACTTCTTGGAGTCATGTGTAGTACATGACATCTGAAGGGTGTTATTTAGTAGAATGATAGGGAAATGGAGGAGTCCAGAAGTGAGTTCCAAAATTGTGAAGTGGTTTACACAAGTAATTTATGTGAGAATGAGAAAAGTAATATTTTTTCTGGAAAATGGGAATATGAGCAGACTGATAATTGAGAAAACAGGATACAACGATTTATAAGGCTGAAAAGGTAAAGCTATGCTCAGTGTTCTCCTTTCTGGCACAGCAGAAATCTGCTCACTGTTGTGAAAGAAAGATGATTCAGGATAAATATTGGGAAAAACCTTCAAGCAGGATGGTGAGGAGATGGGCACAAGCTAACTAGAGAAGCTACAGAAAGTCCTGCTTCATAGTTTTTTAAGAGTGTGTTAGTTAAAACATGTGCTTGGGGTTGGCAAATGTAAATTTAATCCCACCTCAAAGTAGACTACAGTGGACCCAGGAGTCTTCTGCTCACTGACTTATCTACAGCTGCTCTCCCTTTCTGGTGCTTTCATCAGGTTCCCCCTCCAAACAAACTATCTGCAATGTGTCTCTGTCCCTACTATCTTCTCCAGGCTTCCCATTTCACTGCCTCCCATTGCTCCAGGAAACAAAGAAAGAAACTGGTGCCTGTCAATCAGAAAAAGAAAGAGGTGCACACAGGCACCCCAGGTCTTGGACATTTTTAGATGCAGGCAGTTATCCCCACCATCCCAAGGCCTCCAAGGGGTGCAGAATCCCTCCATGTAACAGCTGAATTGATACAAATACATGAATATTTATGTACATTCAATACCTCAGCTCATCTTTGCTCAAATATACTGGAAGGTACATTAATGATGCAGGTGGCAAGGGGAACTAAAAACAACATGTGTCAATGGGGAAAGGGGGTGCCAGCCTTTGCCATTCACCATCCCTGAGGCTGCACAACCTCAGAGCCTCCTGCACCTGCAGGCAGGATGTTCTCTGACAGAACAAAAGGCAGTGGAGCTGGAAAGAGTGGAGGAGCCTGAAACTTGTGTTGAAAATATGGCCCCAGTACAAAAGTTTCAAGTGCTAGGTAACTTGAAGCAACTTTTTCTGCAGTCAGTGAGTTGGCTTTTTTCTTAAATTATATAAATAACTGCAAAAACATATATCCTTGGATGCTCAAGGGACTAGCTGACAACAGTTTAATGTGCATTTTAATATCATTACTTTATTTCCTTCTGCTATTTATCTCACAGTAACAAAATTTAGGGGAAGACAGCCCATAACTATTTTTTACAATTACCCTGTTAGCGTACTATCTCAGATCTTTGCACTAGGATATCTGTGCATGGGCATATTCATCCACTCAGGAAAATATTTCTCTCATGTTGAAAAGAATAGTTCTAAGAAATTCCACAACAGAATGTTTTAATGCAGTGATATGGCTATGCTGTGATTGTGTATGTCCTTTTGTGGTGTTTTGTTGGTTTTTTTAAGAACAATTCAAACATCTACTGTCCCAGAAAGAAAATCACAACTTTAACCATTGCTATACATCTAACTCAGCCACTGTACTCAGTATATCCATAGAAGACATATTTATGCTTTCCCTTGCATGGTGTTGGGCAGGGTTTACCTCTGTTTGCCTTATGCTCAATCATTTAGACTTTCAAAAAAGTCTGCCTGTGCTAAACCACATGCTAAACCATCTTGTGTGTATTACATCATAACTATATTTCCCATCTGTAAACCCATAAAGTGCTTTCAAAATGTGACTGGATATAGCTGGCCTTAATGGGGCAGGAAGGAAGCAGAGCAAAGGCAGCGTGGCTGTGCACTGCAGTGCTATATTTCTTGGTTTTCCAATATTCTGAGTGTTGCTGAGCTCAGTATTCTGGAAGGACAAGACTTATCTCACCAACTAACTCAGAAAGGATTTATGGAAAAAAAAAATAAAAAATAATAATTGCCTCTGCAATGGCGGAAATTAAGTAGAGCAGACCCAGAATGAATGCTTGCAGGGTCTGCACACTCTGTGACACACTGCAGCACTTCAGTGAGAAATTAAACCCTTTTGCTTTATTTCTCAGTAATGTGTGGGGCTCATCTGCAATTGGTAGGTTTTACCTGCAGACAGATATGCTGATGTCAGATCAATTGATGGCATGAAGCTGAGTGGCACAGTTGACACACCTGAAGGACAGGACACCATCCAGAGGGATCGAGCTGGAGAAATGGGTCCATGTGAATCTCATGAGGTTTAATAAGAGCATGTCAAATATCCTCAGCACATGGGCCAGGGAATCCCCAGTATCAACAGAGGCTGGGGGATGAGCAGAGTGAGAGCAACCCTGTCAAGAAGGACTTGGGAGTGCTGGGGGATGGGAGGCTGGGCATGACCCAGCCACGGGCACTCACAGCCCAGAAAGCCAAACATGTCCTGAACTGGATCCAAAGCAGTGGAGCCAGGACGGCAAGAGAGGGGATCCTGCCTCTCTGTTCTGCCCTCACAAAACCTCACCTAAAGCACTGCATCCAGCCCTGGGGTACCCGGCACAAGAAGGACATAACCCTGCCAGATTGAGTCCGGAGGAGGCTACCAAGCTGATCAGAGGGATGGAGCTCCTCTCCTGAGAAGCAGAAGTTCACATGGGAAGCTGATCTCAGAGAATACCTGTTCTGTTGATGAATTAAAGTCCTTCCCTGGAGTTCAGAGGAGTTTTAGCCAAGCAACTGATGGCACCCATGACATGTGGGGCTGCCATCCTACATTTTGGCAGAAGTCTTAAGGAGCACAGGTGTTTTCTCCAAAGAGAGAGGAGTTTTGGATGAATCAAATTCCCATTCTGTGTACGTCTGTTTCTAGAGTGCTCATTGTACATGGACATTTGTGCTGTCAAAGTTAACTTGCTGAAATATTTGTAGAGCTAGTTTTCAGCTCAGGCACATAAACTGCCCTGCCAGAAGTGGTGTATTTGATGTGAGATGGGATAATATTTGACAGAAGAAGGGCTGAGTTCTCAAAATCCTCAGCCAAGGCTCCTTTAGCTTTATAAGGCATGTGCAACGAGGGTACCTGCAAGCACTGGTTTGAGTTGGTGTCTGCAGCTCTGACAAAAATTGGAGCTGAATATCCACAAAAATTTGAGCTGAATATCCAGTTTTCCCCTGGATTTTGTACAGTATTGGACAATCCTCAGCACAAACGCTCAGGACAATCTTGAACAGAGAATGGGTCTTTTTCAAAAGCTGGTACTAAGAGCTCTCTCCGGGTTCCAGCCAGGGTGTAACAACCAGCTTTGACCATGAGGAGTGCTCATGCAAAAAAAGTGATGTTACAGTGATCTCCAGAATCCCATTTGCTTCCACTTCTATGAATGGAAGCTTCTTTCCCTTGGAACAATACCTAAAAAAAAAAAAAAAAAAAGCGTGAGCATTTAGAAATAGTATCCACAAAAGAAAAAGTTTAAGTGGTGTAGAAAACACAGAAAACACCAAAGCTCTCAAGCTTTACTTGAGAGTTACAAAACTACAGTGTCTGCTCAAACCCTGCCTTCTATTGAAGTTAGGCTTTACCCTCTCTAGCAGGAGGAAACTGCAACAGAATTTATCTTATGATTTACAAGCAAAGAATGCTTGTATTGGAAGCCTAAAACACATGAACAAAACAAATAAACAGATAAAGAAATTAAGCAATTAAATCCCAGAAGAAAAAGAAAATATTCTGATTCCAGCAACAACAAATTTATTCCAAATTCATGGAACCTGTTCAGAAGGCTCTATATTTTTTGTCTTTCTTTTTTTTTTTTTGGAAGAGGTGATAATTTTATTTATTTTTTTTTAATTTTAGTATTGGAAAAGAAAGCAAAAATGAGAATCAATAATCAATGATGATTAACCACTGGGCTTTCATAATGTGGCAGCACTTGCACTGTGTAAACACCCAACTGTTGCAGTCCTGTCCACTCCAACCATGCCAGAGGACACTCTGGCCCTCCAGCTCCTCATGTCCTCTCTCCCTCTTTGCCTTCTTACTGTGGTCCAGGTTTTCAGCCTCTGCATTTATCACTCCTCCCAGACATTAGCTACCTGAAGAGACTCGTTTCTCTTCTATGCTGTAGTCTCACCCCTTTCCTTCTTGCCCTGCTCTCCTTTCAGTATTACTTTTCTTACCCAGCTGATTCCTGTCTTTTTCAACCCAATAAATCTTCATCCAGTCTCAGCATTTCCCTTAACGAAGGGAGTTCCCACTATTGCCTCCACCTCAATTACTACATCCTACCCAAATTTCCCTTGTTGACATTTTCTACCAGCTTCTCCAGCACAGGTGATCCTACACTTCTCTGCCCTTCCATCCATGACAAGGTCTAACTCTGACCTTTTGCACTTATTTCCATTTTATTCTAAGTGTGCTTCAAGTCTCTAAGGGTGTGCTTGTGATATTTCAACCCATAACTAAATTGAGTCTTTAGTGTAGCAATGTTGTTCAGTACTTCAAGCAATAATCAAGTGCACAAAATTTTGTGAGGAAAACAACAAAATTAATGTTTTTTTCCTGAGCAGTGTTTTCTCCCTGAATGTCCAACAATATTCAGCTTCATGGCTACATGTGGTGGGAGTAACTTCCCAACCATAGTTCCTTTCAGGATATTTTGGCTTGTGCTCACCCTTCATGGAAGAGCTTGGTGGAATTCCACCCACTGAAGAGGGAGCTTGAAGCACTGACACACCAGAGTGTGGGAGGTTCCCAGGGGTAATGTGCCATTTGCTGGGATGCAAGTGCACCACATGTTACAGAGTATTGTTTTCTCCGTTTCATTAGTCTTGCTTTTTCACTTGGTGCTTTTAAAGACATTTGAATGTGTACATTTTCATTTTCATATATTGCCAGTAGACCAACTGTTTGCATAATAATACCAACAGTAACAGCAGTATTTGTGTAGAAATCAGAAATGTTCCTGTAGCTTTGGGCACACTGAACAGTTGTTTGCCTTAGCTGTTGCTGACCAGCTGTGTGACATCCTGAAAGGAGGAGAAAGCATGTAGGTTTTCCTGTTGGTGTCCCTCACTGTGTATGGCAGTCCCTTGAGAAAAAAGAGGCTACAGAGTGGTTGTTAGGCACAGACTGACAGGTGGAAGGTTTGATTACAGTCACAAAAGAAGTATTGGATGGTGTAAATAAGTTCCACCTCCCCACAGAGAGGTGAAAGTTACCACACCTAGCCATGCTATTGGCAAGTGAGGTGATTAGACAAGGTTGATTGCCTTGACTCCTCTGTAGTCAATAGAGTGAAAAATACCTCCAGAATAGATTTTGTTTCATCCTGATGTGGGTGGATGGGAAAGGAGGAATGACTCATCTTCTGGGTTTGCACCTCTGTCTCTATTCACTATGGAGGAAGCTTAGTGATGAGTTACCACAAGGTCCAGCCTCGTGAATTGCATGAGACAAGCCACACTCAGAGTACCTGTGGAAAACCAGATCCTCACTAGAGGAGCTGGGGCTCTGCAACAACTGTACTCAGAAAATTCAGACAATTTGGCGTGCAGCCATGTTTGAAGACAAAGACCCTGACTCTGTGTTCAGCATCCCTGTCTGGGGTTCGAGCCAGAAGGAGGTGCTGGAGGTGAGCTTCTTCAAAAAGCTATCTGCCAAACCACGCTTCTGGGTTAGTTGAGAGAAATCTGGCAGTCTACTAGCTACTGGGCAGTCTGTAGCCCATTTTTCTTAAACACTCTGTTGTCTTAGTGTTTATTTGTAAGGATAGCTGGTTAATGGCTATTCAGCATGAAAGACAAGGACAAAAAAGGGAAAATAAATCAATCAAACACACAAATATACAGAAACCTGGAAAGGCTGATAGATGGGCCACTTAATGAACCACTCAAGTACAACCTTGAGGAGTCAGATGTTCAGATTCAACTTTGTACAGGTAAGAAGAAAGCAAACAAGATTACAAAGTGTCTTGTGGGAAAGAGTGATCTTATTATAAGTTGAGGGGAGATGTGTGACTGTTTTAAACTTATTACATGAGACTTAGGGGAAGAACCAAAAGGACTCATCAAGGTGAGCATGGAAGGGACAAGTGTGGGGGAAAAAGGATTATGGGAATAACTAAAGGAAAATCATGTGTTACTAGATGGTCAGTATGTTCACCTGGACAGGCTTTCTGCCTGAGCACTGTAGTGTCTCCCATTTCCTTATTGAATATCCTTATTTCCACATTAAACTTTGTCCATAGCTATCTGCTATGAGTGTGCCCTCTTCCCTGTGTGCAATCTGCCAGCAAGCTTCAAGCCAGACAAGCCAATGAGTAGGACATGTCTGTGGCTGGGTGCTGGAGGGACCACAGGTCTGGGATTGAGGATTTCACCCATTTTTTAAGGAATATGCTGGGTGCATACTTCCTGTGAAAACTGGGACACTTTAGAGAAGGACTAGAAAGAATCTCTTTCTGTACACGGGGCTTAAATCACTGACAGAAAAAATAATTGCCCTAGATGAGTCCTCCCTCCTGTTGTTCCAGTTTGCCCATAGTGGATCTGTAAGCAGTAAGAACTCTTGATATGAACGACTCCAAGGCATGAAATTCAAGTTTTTAATTTCAATTTTAAAAGTTAGGCAAAGCTTTCACATAAAAGGAGATTTATTTTTTTTTATTAATCAGATACTCAGTTAAGCTGTTTTGATTTTCTCTGTAGTCAGCAGGACTCTGCTCAATTAGTACTACAGACAACCTAATCTATGGCAATAATAAAACACCAGAGGAGATTACTATTAGTTTTTGAATAATGCAAGGAACAAATATTCGCTGCTTAATTTTCCATTTGGTTCCACAAGAGTTACCACAGGCCTTAAAAGACTGACAGAAATATTCACCAGAGTCAAGTGAAGTTCATGACTTTTGGGAGCTTATTGTGTTTTTCCTCTCAGTATTTCTCTCATTTACCAGACTGACTCTGGACTACAGTTAATATTATTGGTGTCATCTTCTAATACATTCTGTACCTATATTTTTCTGCATTTATTTTTTCCTCAGCCATAGCAGAGGTGTTTTCAATTGTCCATCTTCTCAAGAAAAGGACTGTTTTGTCTGTAAAATCCGTTTTTCCTCTCTGATTTCAAGTGAGAGAGTTATTGCCCGGGACATGTTTTTTGAAACATTGTTTCCAGCCTTGATCTATCCAGGCGCCTCTGGATTATAAAGGATTTTTTCACCCATAAAATATCAGATCCCATGTCTTGTTTCCATTTATATATTTTATCATTGTCCAACATGTTTATCTTATAGTTTCAATAGCATTTTGAAGAAAGGGATAAAAATACCTAAGAGAGGAACATAGAGTACACCACTTTCTCTTGACATGTATTTTGTGTAAATAATAGCTCTTGGCTTGATAGTCTTGTCTTGATATAAGGCAACTGAATAAAAAAACCCTCTAAATTGTTGTTTTAAATAACAGTGTCTAAATACCAGGAGCTTGCATTTGAAAAAGGGCAAAGAAAGAACATTAAAATATATCTCCCAGAGAACAGAGCTACAATTACAGCTATTCTCTTCTATTTTTCTTGAGTCAATAATTCTTATTTATCTCTTTCAACACTAGATTGAGCAAGGAAAGAAATTATATTTCTCTAATGTATCTAGTAGATTTATTTTAAGACATATATTGGATTTGGGTCTATAATAAATATTTGAGCTGAAATCACATAGCAGAACCAATAGTTCAGGTTGGAAGGGACATTTGGGGATCATTTAGCCCAACTCTCTACTCGAAGCAGAGCTCATTTCAAAGTTACATCACACTGTTTGGAACCTTTGCCTGAGTTTTGAATTTCTGAGGCTGGAGATCCCGCAGCCTTCTGGGCAGCCCAGACTTGTGTTTCACTGCCCTCACAGGGGACGTATTTTTCTCACATTTGTTTGCAATTTCATTTGCTTCAACCTGAGACCATTGCCTCCTGCCTTCCTGCTGTGCATTCTGAGAAAAGCACGGTTCTGTTTTCTTCAAAACCTCAGTGTTGGTAGTTGATGACAGCAGTTGGCTGCCCCCAAGGCTGCTCTTTTCAATGCTAAACACACACAGCTCCCCCCGGAGCTGAAATTATTCAGTGCCTGCAGCTCCTGGAGGTGGTGCAAAGGGCTGGAGGTGCAAAAAGAAAAAAAAACACTTCTGTTGTAATAGTGCTGGTTATCTTACAATCCTAAATGCAGTGGTTAATATTCCCTTAGATACATATCTTGGTAATGGTTTGCAAACAATTTCAGAAAATACCAAGTCACACATTGGTCTGAGAAATAAAAAGTTACTGTCATAACCAAAACAGTGCTAGCTCTCTTCTTCATATGAGTTACCCTTTTTATTTCAGCTTTCCATTTTGATTTCATAATTTATGTAAATTATACCCAGGAGTACAGTTGTAATTTTTGCAATGCACAGAAGTCTGTAGTTTGAGGAATTCTTACTTTACAGCTGAGGAACACCCAGTTCCCAGCACAGCTCTTTGCAGATGTACATCTCTTGTCATACATTTTGTTGCTAATAAAGAACAACATCTCTCATCTACTTGCCATTCTATAAAGACATTATCAGCCATACAAAAACAATCATAGGTAGGGAACAATTTAAAAGCTTTATCCCCAAATAAAAAAAATCCTGCTGCAGAACTGTCATTTAATTTCAAGTAGTGACTGTGCAGAGCTGAGCTAGACCACGTTTGTGGGTAGCAGTAATTCTATTAGATCATCTAGTACATTCATAATCTGCAATATTGTTATTAAACCTGGTTCATGGGAGTTGGTATCTCACACAGACTGGCACATAGTGTCCAGCACATCTGTCACTTTAAACGAGACAAAATGCTCTGCATTCAAAAGGAAGCCGGTCATTTTCCTAAACTCACCTCATCACATAGGAAGACAAACAGAGCAGAGAATATTTGAGGTTGTAAGGGACGTCTCTGAATTTCATGTAGTCAAATATCAATGCCAGTGCAGGGTCAGACAGAGGACTGTGTCCTGTCAGGGTCTGAATGACTCCAGGGATGGACACTCCAAAACCTTTCTGGGCAATGGGTTCCAGTGTTTGGTAATGTTATATATACATATTATATTATTGGCTTTTTGCAAATATTATAATGAATGTTATATGTATAAGGTTAGAAAACTTTGTTGTATTAATATAGTTACTATTTCTGTTATTGATGAAACTTAGAAATTAGTGGTATAATACATATATGTTAGGCTATAACATGATATTAAAGCAAAACCTACTTTAGTTTATATAACCCAGAAACTGAAAAGATAGTCAGAGACGCCCTGCATTCTTAGATTATCTTATCCAGATGAAGACAGCAGTCCTTCAAGTCCTCCGAAGGAGGAATTTATTGCACCCCTGTTATCAGGGAGTGTAAAATCCAGTGGCACTAAGAGGATTGATCTATTGGGAAGGGAGGGGGCAAGGAAGAAACTAAACAAAGGAACATCTAAAACTTAAGAAGAATGTTTGAATTATATATGAAAACTTTTGAATATGTAGTAGGGTTCTGTTTTTAAGGGACAATCCTTTATTAGTAAGGTGTGAATTGGCTGAATCAGTAATTGGCTGAATGCAGAGACACCCAGCTGTATTTGTATATTTTACTTTATTTTTATCTCTTAATTGTTTTTCTATTAAACTTTTTAAATTCTCTATAAAAAATATGTGAACCTCGTTTTTCAGAGTAACAGGTAAGAATTTTTTCCTTACGTTAAAAGACAAAATTTTGTGGTTTAAATTTGCACCTGCTGCCTCTCATCCTGCCAGTGGACACCACCAAGAAACCTCCCTTCATTCCTTCTCAGGCTGAACAATGCAGCTCCACAGTCATGAAAGGTCCTCCAGTCCCCTCAGCACTGTTTTCACTTTTTCCTGGATTCAGTCTGGTATGTTCCTGTCTCCCAGGAGCCAAGACCTGGACCCAGTATTTCAGACGTGCCTCAGCAGGGCTGTGAAGAAAGGAAGGATCACCTCCCTCAACCTGCTGGTTATGTTCTACCTGCTGCACCCCAGGATTCTGATGATCATTTTCGGCATGAGAGTGCATTTCTGGCTCATAGGCAGCTTGGTGAGCTCTAGAACCCCCAGGCTCTTTTCTGTCGAGCTGATTTCTGGTCAGACAGCCCTCTGACTGTTCTGCTGCATGGGATTATCCTCCACATGGTACAGGACTTTGCATTTCCTTTGCTGAGTTTCATGAGGTTCCTGTCAGTCCATTTCTCCAGCCTGTTGAGGTCCCTCTGGATGGCAATGCAACACTGGTGGATCAGCAACATCCCCCAGTATCTTTATTTCTTTTGTTCTCTCTGGGTATCTTTGGTTGCCTTTATAAGCTCACATTCCTGACTGTTTTCAAACTTTAATTGTAACCCAGAAATTTAACTGGTCTGACTGTTATCCAAAAAGTTACATTCTACCCAAATGTTTTTAACCAGACTGTGCTCCATCAGATGCTCTGCCTTTATTTTGTTGAGCTTTTACCCCTGCACCTCCCAGTGCATCTCATAGGGGATTACATATCTGATTTTACCCAGACCCATTTGAGAGAAGTTCTTTTCCCTAACTAATGAACCAGGAGGAAGCTAGCAAGCACTCTCTAATGAAGTTATTCAGTATTTTCAGTTTAAAGCAGTACTGCAAATTTTTCCTCTCTGAAATACTCCCAGCCAGAGATTTGTGGGTAATAAAGCAATCTTGGATTCATCATGAGCAGAACAAGATCACAGTTCTAATACTGTGCTTTTAAATAATTTCAACCAAGATTTCCTCCCCCTGAGTGTTTTTCTGCATATCAACTTGCTTTGACTCTCTTACCTTACCTCACCTTCAGCATATGCCAAGGTGAAAATACCTAACATCACAAATAGCCACCAACTGGCAGCATTTAATGTTGAGTTTATAAATCAGTCCAGAAACTTATTTCTACAGAAGCAATTTTTCTTCATTAACTGAGCTGTTGACATTGAGTAACCACCACACAGTTTACTTAGTTGCTTTAATTAGTTCCTTGGAAGCATTTACCTTTCTCTACTGACTAGATGGGAAACCTAGGATGTGAATAGTTAGTAATTTGAATCACACATTTAATCAGACACAAAAGTTACTTTGAGTGATGGTGAGAAAAATTTGTCTATTCACACCTTCTGACTTGAATAGAAAGTAAAGATCTATGATGTTCTGGCTCTGCATTATTTTACAGGCACAGAGATAAAACAATTGAACAAAATATGCTAGTTATACAAAAAAGCAGTGTAACTCAGACTAATTATCTGCTTAAGTACTGAATTTTACAAAATTCCCGCATAATCCACCGTCTGTAGAAAGCAGAACATTTTCTACCAACTTTTATGTGTTTATGAATCTGTAGGAGATATGTAAATTATTACCAGGTTACTACTTCTATCTTCATGCCTCTGCATCTCTTTGATGTAGGAATGGTAATGCAGTTCTCTTCTGAGAGGAAAAGAGTAAAATATATAAAAAGATGCTAATTTTTATTAAATAAAGATGGAACCCCAATATTTTGGAAATACAAAAACTTAATTTGATTATCAGATATTTCTTTTGAAATAACCACAGATGGGTTGTTTTCTAAATGAATGGGATAGCAAAGCTATAACTGTGATAAGTGAATTTTACTCACAGTTCTATGCCATATTTTTTGATATTCTCTGTTCTTCTAAATTTTTAAACAGCTAAACTTTCTTGAATAATTCTTCCTAGGACTTGTCGATGTGCAAGCTGAACAGCACATAGGGCTAGTACATGCATTATTAGTACATTAAATAGAAGCTCACTGGCAAAAGTAGTTCTACTGTCAAGACATGTTTTGTTCCTTATTCCTAAATAAAAAACATGGGTTGTTGGGTTTTTTTGGATTAAAGAAAAACTTTAAGCTCCTCACATGTAATTTTACATTTCTACTGGTACTTCAAGAAAATCTCAGCTAAGGAAGTTTTCTTCTCTGCATTTCCATTATTGTTTGTCAGGCAACACCAGGCCCGTTGCAGATGGATATCAGATTATACTCCAAATTTTTCTGCACAAGAAATTGCAGCTTTTAGCCCCTAAACTCTGTGGAGTGTCTTCACTCTCCTTTCCCTGGGTTATAGCAAAGGTCTGGAGCTCATTTATATTTTGGACAGAGAACAAAAGAAATCATGGTTTTATGTAAAAAACCTGTAAAAAACGGATACCAATTTTTCTCCAGCTTCCAGTTCTTCACTTGAAAGCAGACCCACTCTTTAACACCTGCTGCTGAAAAGGTGTCAGTTGAATTTCCAGGGAGACCTTGGGAGATTTTTTATCTTTTTTTAGAGAATAGTAATGAATAAACTTGAGAATATTGCTTTAGTCAACTTTTCTATTTACTTTCCCCAAACACATTTCTTAGCAAGATGCTAACAGATTTGGCCTTTCATATGCTGTCATTCCTTCAGGAGTTAAAGTCTGCAAGAACATTTACCTGAATTTGTGTACACAGCAATTACTTCAAATTGTAAAGTTAAGACAGATTTGTTAGAGGGAGGCCAAAAATGGTATTAAAATGAAAAGAACAAGCTAATGAATCTGTGTGGGCTCTTTATTGACAGTTTTATGCTTTCTGGCAAGAACCATGGAGAGAAAAATAATGCCTTGCACTGCAGTAATATTTTCTGTCTTAGCACCAAGAGAAAGTTTTGCAAATTTTGAGCAGCAGAAAAGCTAAAATCTTCTGGCTTTGGGTAACCCAAGGGGATACAAATTTTCTTTTATAGATCTGGGGGTTTGTCTGTGTTGGGAGCATTAACCTCAGGTCACAGAGCTCTTCTAGTTGCAGAGGCCATAATGATGTGTCTGTAGCACATGGCTTACCTCCATGGCCATGAGCTGTTCTTGCCATCAGAGCCAGGAGGGGCACTTGGATGGCCTTGGGGCTGCCCTTCCTGCTGTTGTACTGCTTCCAGGAAGGAAATGATAAAGTTACTGCAGAATGTGCATGGCCACTAACAGCTAAATCAAGGACAAATGCAAACTGACAGGACCTCCAGCAGCTTCTGTTGGGTGGGCAAAGGGGTGGCCATTCCATTGTCTCTGAAACCACAGAGGTTGTTAGAGCTTCCCTACCTTTTGGGGAACAGATATCCCTATCTAGCTTGCTTTGCTTTCTTCAAACAAATAGAAATCTTGTTTGATTTCTGCAATGGGTATTTGGAACAGATGTTCCCTTGCTTTCGCTTGGGTCAGTTCATGGGATGTTTTCTCTTTGGTGCCTGCTATTTCCACCCACTTCACAAGGCCAAAACACATGCCATGGTCCCTTGAGAAACCAGATGGAAAGCTATCTACTAGAAAGGAGCATAAAAGACATATCAAAGTACTCAGGGCAGTTTACAGTAGGGGAGAGATATATCCAGAATAACAATGACTCAGAGAGGAGTTTTATGGGCAGCAGGGAACTGCTGTGTCAAGGGAAGAAAATGTTTACAATTATAAATGATTAATAAGCATGCCAAATTTCTACCTCATAATTTTGATCAATTCCTCTAAATCCAGCTTCCCCTCTAACATGTTCTCTGCAGTACATAACAAAGCCAGATTTGTTCCACTGCAGCCAAAGTAATAGAAAGTTTCTGCATGTCCCCTTAGAAGCTCATATTTTTGTCTCAAGAGAAATAAGAGACCTGGTGTCCAGAGTCTGCTATTTGGTTGCTATTTACCACAAAGATGTCACTCCTGAAAGCTCAAAATATTTTCCTTTCCATGGGTTCTCTGCCAGCACTCAGAGTGGTGTCCCTGATGGCAGAGGAAAAGACAGGGCATGGATCCATGCTCAGCAGCTTCTGGAGATCCCCAAAACTGCCAAAGGTAAATTTTGGTCACCTGAGGAACCCCTAAAGGTCCTCAGTTTTATGAGGCTGGAGAAATGATCCGGCAGGTGAGGAGCCTCAGCACCTCTGCTCCTTGGGGAAGATCCAAAACTTTAGGGGTCCCCAGAGAGGACCTGCTCGAGCCAGAGTCAAAAAGTCCATGCTGAAGTCCTCTTTAGCCTCTTTTGCTGAAGACAAACAGGTACCAAAAACTGTGAGGAGATGCAGCTGGATGTGCTGCCAGTGCCCTGAAAGATGTGAGGCTGCATCAGTTCCTTATCTCTCTATAACTGCATGGATTATTTGGCAGAATATATCCCATAAAGTGGAATTCCCTCCCTGTTTGAGTGGGATCCCAGACGTTTGTGTGCAGTGCAAGTGTGGGTGTCCTATGCTGCACTCATTTTGTCCTCTGAGGAAAAGTCGGCAGACAGACAAATAGGCACATACAGTCCCAGTTTATATTTATACAATGTATAAGGAATGTTAAACAGCCATTACTTCTGATAAACTCAAATTCTTTCCTGATTAAAGAGTACAAAGTTTATATTTCTCTCTGTATATAAAATTGCAAGGCATTAATTAACTAATCTGTAATCTAATCTCTTCCAGAATATCCCATAAAATTTTTCCAGTCAATTTCCAGCCAGTTACAAATGCCTTCATTTTCACAGAAATAGAAGGAGAGATCATGTATTTTCATAATGTATTAATGTAAGACAAATTTTACATCAAACAATTCAATTTATAAGTTTATAGGGAAAAAATGGTTTTTGAAAAGTAAAGTTTCACCTAGATGATTGGTCTGAATTCAAGTATATTTCAATAAACATAAAGAAGTTAATAGTGCAGGTGATAAACATCATTGTTTATTCCAAAAATGTTCTAAATAAGTGCAGTTCATAATTTCCTGCGATTGAATTAATGACTTGCAATAAAAGGACAGATGGATTCATACGACATCTTGGAGAACATAGCAGAATGATCAGGCTTGGGCCTGATCCTTCATCCACCATCCATGAACTCTCTGTAACATTTTGTGATGGGACATGCTCCACCTGGCTCTGAACATCCTTGCTACTGGTTTGTGAGAAGGTAATTCAGCTGAAATTGCATTCAAATATTTGCAAAAGGAGTGTAATAGCTTCAGATTGCCCTCCTGTTTATTTGTCCCAAAAGGGCAAACAGAGGAGCAAGGAAAAAACACTCACTTGTTGGGTGGCATAACAAAAAACCCCAAACAAACAAAAAATCCCAAACAAAAATAAAAACCCCAAAGCAAGCAAGCAAACAAACAAACAAACAAAACCAGACAAAACAAAAAAAAAAGAAAGAAAAAAAGAAAAACCACAACAGAAAAACACAAAAAACCACTGATACCAAACCATACAAGTGGTTCGAAAGACACTGATGATAGTTGCTAAAATACCATATAAACCTGCCTCAATTTCAACAAACAAGACAAGAACAAATGAGGGTAGCAGGTTCTGCAGTCCCTTCTTTCCTTGAAAACCTGCCCTCCTGGGAACACCCAGCTAAATTCATGGCACATTGACTCAGGAATTCCTTCTCGGAATTCAAAGGCTTTTCATGCTGTTTACTGCATTGTGAGTTTCTCAGCTGAATCTTTTAATCTCGCCCACAAAGATGTTTAAAATGGAGTGAGATTTCTAATACAGCAGAGGTTATTTCTGTGTCCTTGGCTAAGCAGCAAAACATCATCCCCTGCTGCTGTGCCGTGCCACTCTGCAGCTGACTGAGAGTCCCTGCCACAGGAGGAGATGCACTTCACTGGCTTTGTCTGTTTACAATACGCAGCATTTTGCCCAGAGGTTTAAGAAAATGTATAGCATAAAATTTTTATGAATCCCATTCCTTATATCTTGGGGCTTGCTGCATGTTGATAATGATCTCTGCTTATGGCCCAGTGTGGACATGAAAACACATCAGGAGCTGGCACTGTAAACCTCTAAAGGAAATCTGGATCTGAATATAAACACCATGCCTTGTATTTTCTACAAATAATTTATAGGTTTTTAGTGAGCACATTCCAGGCAATTAGAAAATGTGATTTTTTACTTCCTGTTGTGCAAACGAAGTGAGAAACATAACTTGTATCTGGAATGTGGACAAAAGGTACTTATGGATGTATTTCATGCTGAAATACACTGTACACATGACTCTTAGTCATGTACTTTGATTACTCTGAATTTTCTCCTTGCCCATCCTCTCTCCTCTATTTCCATACCCTCTTCTTGCAAGATCACTTTGGATGCAAGGTGTAGCTCTTTCAGTTCCATCTCCCTCAGTAACACATCAAGCAGTATATTTAAAACTGCCAGCCTCAGTGTTCTGGTTTTGGTTGGGATAAAATTAATTTTATTTCCTTGTGTCTGGTGTACTGGGTGAGAACAATGTTGATATTATGCTGTTTGAGTTCTTGCTGAGCAGTGCCAGCACTAAATCAAGGACATTTCAACCTCTCACAATACTAGAGACGAGGCTGAGGAGGGAGGATCAAGAAGCTGAGAAGGGACACAGCCAGGACAGCTGACCCAAACTGGCCAAAGGGATATTCCATGTCATATAACATCATAATGACCAATAAAATTAGTGGGAGATGGTTGAGGGGTACCAGTCCACTGCCTGGGGACTGACTGGGCATAAGTCAATGGGTGGGGAGAAATTGCATTTTTCATTATCTGTTTTGTGAATTCTTTTGTCATATTTTTTATTATTTTCCCCACCTATTTTGTTCTATTAAACTGCCTATATCTCACTGGTAAAAATAAGTGGGAGAAACAGATTCTGTCCTTCACAGTCATCCTGACCATTAAAATTTGTAAAGAAGAAATATCTGAAAATAAGAACATAGACTCCCCAACATAGGTTATAGTCACATCTCCTTAAAAGGATTAATGAATGATTCATCAGACTTTTATTTCAGATATTTGTAGACCTTCATTAAAAGCAAGTAGATATATAATTGAGCTTCCTGTAACAACATTATTCTTTCATTAATTTGATTTCTCCATGGATATTATATTTTTGCAATACCTTACAGTGTTCCAAGAGTAATCACTCTTCCTTAACTTTACAAGTGCTAATCTTTCAGGTGTAATTCTGCATTGAAGAATTAAACAAAAACAATTATAGACTGAAAATAAACATTTGAAGTGACTCCCCAAGCTAAAATGACTGGTGAATCTTTTTCTCTCTAGAGCTGCAATTGATGCTAATAATGAAGGTTGTGGTCAAGCATGGTCTGTGGTCCCATTCCAGGTGGCAAAGCTCACTTTTTGGGGTTTCATCTGAAAAAAAGCTACTGTGCTCCAGCAGCTCCAGCAGTTCTGCTCTAGCCCTCATCTGGGCTTTCTTGTGAGAAGGTCCCTTGACTCTACTGCCCCTTGACTCCACCAGCCTCAGTTCAACCATGAACTTACAGCCAAAGTTGCCTATCAGAACAGTTCTCTTCCAGTTACATCAGTTTTGGAGACAAGTGGGTAGAGGAGATAAACTATCACAATTTATAATGCTAACACTGAAGAAAGATGTAAATGCTGCAATAGTTGCAAACCGACTGAGATTTTGTATTGGTTTTTTTGTCAAAATTCCTTTTGTCTAAAATGTCACACACATTTAAAGTTGTCATGACTGTAACAAGTAGGTAGTATGCAAATATTTTTGGTAGGACCATGAATACATTTTTTTTCCCAAGAGAGAAAATTGCAATACATGAGTAAAATTGAAGTGGGATTTTCTTGTTTGCTCATGATCTATTCAGAGGAATGGCACTCCAGCTTGGAGAGATGTTTCTGCAAACATTGCTTTGGTTCTGGGAGCAGAATGTTCTGGGGGATTACACGTTCATTGTGTGGAGGATTCATGTACTTTTACTTTAATGCTGCATACATCCAAAAATGTGAGTATGCCAGCCACTGATTTTTTATCGTTTGCCTTTCTTTATGAAACGTGAACAGACTTTGAGTTCAGCAAGAATGCTATGAGCAGCATGCTGTGTTTCAATGCAGTTGTACAATTTCAGTTAAAAACTCATCTTCTGGCTTTTAATAGTTCAGTAGAGAATATTAAGACAAAAATCAACATGCAATTTCTTCACATTGCAAAGTATGATTCTTTTCCAAGTGTGGCTGTCTCAAGCCTGGGCACCAAAGTCCAATTTAACATACAGGAGAAAGGATACCTCTGCTCTCTAGTGGAGCAGGAATTTCTGAAGAAGCAAAAAAAGAGCTGTTATTGGGACAGTTTGAGGCAAATCTTACAAGAATTTCAATGCACTTTTTAATTGACATTTTATCCAAGTGTTTATCTAACTGGTCTCTATGTCTTCACATTCATCTGTTATTTTCCCTACCATTATATTCTCTCTATTAATTTTAAGTTCTGGCCCCTTTTATTCCCTGTTTTCTACTCTAACCTTGTTTCCCTCTGCTCCTTTCTGTTCATCTTTGTTTTGCTTTCTTCCAAAACTGGAGATGAAGGAATTGAAGCAGTTGTCTATAAGGACACCAACAAAAAAGAAGCATGACATGAAAATTTGCTTTTGAAAGATAGATATTGGAAGCTTCATTGGAAGCTCCAGATAAACATTACAGGAGCATTGAAGGAGCACAATTTTCCAAAGGCTGTTCTGTCTAATAACAGGTTTTGCTGTTGGCAAAATATTTTCTTGGAGCCTAGGTATTCAGCCCATCTGTCTTTCTCTCTTGTCTCTAACAATGCTTTCCCCATTTGTCATGGAGAATTCTGTGGAGGTAAACTTCTAAACCTTAGTGGCATATGATTCAAGCAGAGGCATTCTATTTGAGGCATGCTGTGCAGCTGTCACACTAACACTGTATTCTCCCTGTAATGTTTCCACAGAATTTAATGATATTAATCAACTTAAGTGGAAAAAGTTGCAGTTCACATTGCATCTTTGGCTTAACATGACTTAATGTCATACTCCATTTGGATTTCTCAATTTTACAGGAAAATATACTCCCTTAATTAAACTTTGATGAGTTCAATAGGAAAGAAAACAAACACATCATCAACAAAACAGTGGCAAAACATGTAAATTCATTATTAGTTTCTTAATTCAGAATGTTTCATAATTTGTAATTCATAACCCCTGCACTTATGAACAAAATGGTTGCCTGGCTGATGGTGAAGGTGCTTACACTTCCTCCTTCATCAAGTTGGGGGTGTCCCCTTTATCACACCTGGAAGCCTGAAAACCTCAGCACTCCGGCTGCTCTTGGATCTGCTTCAGAAGCTTGAGTGAGCTGCCATGTCCCTTTCACCTTGCACATCTATTCTGCACCATTTCCCTAAGTCAGTGGATTCTGAAGGGACAGACAGGCATTGAATAGGCAAGGATGATGGCTGTAGGTGACAACAGCTGTGTGACCTTTATCTTTTCCTGTCCATCCTGTCCCATGGGTTGCTCTTGCTTTGACATAATGGCAAGGATCCCAGCACACAATGGGCCGTGGCTGTGTGCCAGCTGAAACCAGAGGTGGAATTGAGTGAATAGTCACACTGAATCATTTCTGAACCAAAGGGAGTGCTCCAACAGAAGTGTAGTGGGATAGTAGAATAGAATAGGATAGAATAGAGTATTTTCAGTTGAAAGGAACCTACAACAATCATTTACTCCAAATGCACTGTCTGAGCACTTATGGGGTGACCAAAAGTTAAAGCTCATTATTCAGGTCATTGTCTGAATGCATCCTAAACACTGACAGTCTTGGGATATTGACCACCACTGTAGGAAGCCTATTCCAGTGTTTGACCAACTTTCTTTGTAAAGAAATGCTTCCTGATGTCGAGTCCAAACCTCTCCTGGAACAGCTTTGAACCAGTCCCATGTGTTGAACCCCTGGAGACCAGGGAGAAGGGATTAGCACCTCCCTCTCCACTCTCCACTTCCCAACAACAAGGTTGTCCCTCAGCCTCAATTTTTTATCTTTCTCATTACAACTTTTTTTCTTTTTTCCACTATTATTCCACTGCATTAGTTACAGGGGGACAAGATATTCTGCTGTTCTCAATTCAAGGCATTTTTCCTTTCATGTGCTTGTTGGGTCAATGCATAAAAGATTTCAGTGTTATTTTCACTTAGCTGCCAAAACAAAGTGACTTCAACTAATACTGTGGCAGATACTCATGTTTCTTAGGTTTCCTGCCACAGAAGAAGGCATCTTGTGTGGTACCATTACCATGATGTATAATTTTATAAATTAGAATTTAATGTTCTCATAAAACATTATAAATGTTATATGTTTATAATTTATAAATATAAATTATAAACATATATTCTATCTTTTTATTCAACCAACTCTGTCAGCTGTCTCCTAGTATTGTAGGAAAGCTCTTACACTGTTTGCTACAGCCTAAACATACAAAATGAGTGCCTGAAACTGAAGTTCTGTATGGTATTTGAATATCAAACCCTTCAGCCTCCCAGAAAGAGGGCAGAGCAATTTGAGTGCTCCTTAGAGGCCCTTATTAAGCCTTGGCATACACAGATCCAAGAGTAGCTGGGCAGTCCCCAAAGTACATGCTAAATATAAGAATGAGCATGGATATGCCTCAGTGCCTTGCACCCACCTTTGGCTACCATACCCTAAACACCTACTGCAACCCTGGCTGCATCTGTCCCATCTCATCTGTTTCTGGCTTTGAGCTGTCCTCACCTTTCCTCCACCCCTCTGTGCTCACTACTGACTTGTGTAAGTGTTTGTGCTTCAAACCAGACTTTGCTGTCCTCAGGCTGCTGCTGGGAAGGTTTTGTGGGAGGTGTACAGTGTGATAATACTATTTTCTTAGCAATACTTATCCCACACTATCCTTCCACTGCTGTGTTCAAAAACCTGTGCTTTGACCCATTTCAGGCTGTCTCTTCTCAGCAAGCTGGGCAAGTGTGGCCTATGGATGCCTTAGGAACAGCCTGAATTCTAAAGCTGTGTGGGCAGTTATCCAAAATAGTTCCTTGCCTTGGAAGTACTTGCCTAATTTCTCAATGCTTGCTCCTCAGCAGAATACATTGTAGAGTACATGGTTGTCATCTTCTATTCTTATATTTAACCCTGGGCGAAGTAGAAACGTTACCCAAACATGGAGACTGGTCCTGAGAGATTTCCTCTTACAGTTCTGATTCAGTCAAAAAAAAAAACAAAACTTTAGCTCTGGATTCAAGCTATCAGTTCTTCTCCTCTGGACTGTAAGAACTCATGTTAATTCAGCTTCCTGTGATAGTAAAAATATCCTAGTTATTGAAACAAACTAAGATTTAGGACAGTGTTCTGCATTCAAATTCTAAGATTTTTCTTCCCTTTTTGCCTCCTTTTCTTTGGTTCAAATGCAACATCTCACTCTGAAGGTCACTAGATTGCCTTTCATCTCTCTCACCATATTTAAAAAGACAAGTCTTTTCAGTTATCGATCCTTTTTTCTTTTCCTTTCTACTGAATAAATTGTCCAGATCAGGAGGCAGGGCCTTCATGTGTGAAGTATTGGGTATTTTAAATATTTTAAAACATTTCAAACTTTTTCACATTGCAACTCCAACCTCCTAGGCTCAGATTTTCCCATAGCAGAACTTCACACAGTCAAATGCAAAACACAGCATCTCTAAATCAGCCAGTGCCAAGGGAGAGAGTGGGCAGTGAGAGACATTTCTGCTCTAGCCCATGTTTTCTCCTCTTCAGATCTGTCTGTGCTCCCTGCAGACACACAAACAATTCCTTGGGAACACAACAGCAAAATAGCTGTCTAAATCTTCTCCCAGATATCTTGGTCCTAAAGAATCCTATCTGCCATTGCATATGTGATATGCCACATGTGGGAGGGGTAGCACACTCTGCCTTTTGTGAGGTTAAAGGCTCCAGAGTTCATTAGCTATCCCTACTGTGAGAAACATTTCTTTCATTTTTCGAACTAAAACCCCTCTGTATGTGCATTATAAACCCGGCACTCCAATTCTACTTCAGCCGGGCCTCTGCTTAATGTGCTTGAGGTAAAAGGATCCCAGAGTCCATTTGGCAAATGACTGTAAATTTTCTGGAAGTGCCTTCTGACAGTGTACACAGTGCAATTAGCAACTCTCTTTTTCCAGAAGGGTTGCAGCAACTCGGGCCATGACTGCTTGTGACACCCTCATAAGGCCCTGCAGGATGCAGAGATCGATCAAGGCTCTAATTTAATATTGGGACTGTTATTGCTGCCTGTGATGCTCTTCCCCTGCTTTTTTTGATGCTGCAGAACCTCCCCCAGGATCCCCAGGGGAACTAAGTCATAACAGATGCTCATCATTGGTTTTAATGCCACTTGTACTGCCTAATCATTTTCGTTGTTTATGATCTTAGGAGGATGCAATTAAAAGAGTATGTGGCTTTATCTGGCATGTTCAGTGTGCATGAAGAGAAGGTTTAGGCTGTGTGTCTCATTGGGTTCCATCACTTTGATCATTTAGATTCTTCCTGAATTTGTTAAACCACACTATGCATTTAGATAATTCAATCCCATGCCTGAACGCTACTGAAAATTAACAAGGGATGCTATATTTAAAGATTAAATCTCCAAAACAGTGGGATGGAGCGGTGAAGACAGAGGAGGCATTTTTCTCACTCTGACTGTTCAGCTGTGGTTGTCATGCATTGGGTTTCCAGCAGCCTTGCACACTTGTAATGTTTAGTGGACTCCAGTTGTCAGGAAAAAAAAAAGTCAACAAGCCAGATCTCCACCAAGGAGGTGCCCAGCCTTTGGTGATCTTTTTTGCTTCATAAGATATCAAAAGTTACCCAGCATCATTAGCAGTAATTAAGGATTCTGTCTGGGGAAAACAGTTCATACTATTTGACACTTTTTCTGTGACAAAGCCTATGACCGCAAGCTAATTTTACGATACATTTTGTTATACATCAGAAAACATGAAATACAAAGCTCTTGGTAATGACTTGTCTGTTGATTTTGCCTTATGTGAAAAGTTTTGAGTTTCATTTGAAAATTAGTTTACTTGGTTATAAGATCTCAGCTGAAAAGTTTTAAAATTTAAACAACCATTGAAGAGTTTCCATATTTTGAGAATTATTATGGTAATTTTATCTCATAAGACATTTAGAATATCTTTCTTCAGAAAAGATATAAAATAACTTTCAGAATTCAGAATAACTTTCCCTAAATCTGTGAACTCCTCAGGAAGGAAACATTCCAACTCCCCTCCAATTTTTGAATTAGTGCTGGCAGTTCTTGTTAGTCATGAAGCAGGAGGAACAGAGTGAAAGAGAAACATCTTTCAGTTGAAACATTCAGTCAACAAGTCACAGGAAAGAGAAAAAAAACTGTCACAATGCGAGGCTTTCTTTTACCACTATAAGTCTGAAGACATTTCTTCTTTTTAGGCTTTTTCCTTTTTAGGGTCAGGGAATGGAGAAAAAAGACGACATGAAAAATGGAAAGTTTATGCAAATATCAAAACTGCTTTGTAAAGTAAGTTCAGTTTATAAGTTAAGCAAATATGAATCACAAACCAGGACATATCTATCAGTTAAGGCTCACTGACACAGTGTGAGAACCCATCTTCCCTCATCTGCTGAGTGAAAAAGAGGTTATAATCAGAAATCAAATAGAAAGTAGGGACTGATGTGTTGTCAAACTGTGAGTGCTACCTGAGCATCGAGGGCATTGGTGCAAGTTGCAGCCCAAATTCCCATTCTCCTGGTGGCAGCTCTTGCCCTCAGGGAAATCATGAAAGATGTTTGTACCTCCACTCTCATTAAACTTCACAATTGACAAGATATCAGGGTATCTGCAAACCTAAAGCAGGCATTACTGCATCATCTTTTCCTCAGAGTTGGAAGGGCTTTAACAAGGACAATTTATATCTCTCAACTCTGTCTCTATCGTTACCTATATCTAAACATATCTATATGATCTATAGCAATATACCTGTATCCATATGGATATATATATATAATATATGTATATTAATCTCTATCATCTTTATTGCTATAAAATAAAAGTTTAGCTTTTGGACTAGTCGACTAAGAAGAAATGAAAAATTGTTTGTGTTATGCCCAAACAGTCCCATAAGCAAAACAAACTAGCAGTCAGCTTTTGTTGTTTTGTTTGGGTTTTGTTTTTCATATTTAAACTGACAGACAGAAGCAAAGCTTCCATGTTTTCCTCATCTTTTTTGATTTGAGATATAAATATATTACATTGTGATTTTTTTTTTACTTGAAAGCAAATATGCAGCAAATTGTTCAGTTCCCAAGTAATGGATATATTTGGTTTACTATTTAATATGCTTGTACAACAGAGACAAACTATGAAATCTGCCTTGAAAAGAAGTAATGAGGAAAATCACATTAAATTTGGGATGAGACCTTATTTTTATCTGCCTGTGAACACAGTATGAACACAGTATAAACCATGAATCTGTCACTTTTGTTTCTTCATAAGGGTGAAGCTGGGTAGAGTTTCTTCTGGCCCCCAAACCATTGGGTTAAGATGTACTCAGAGTTGATTGTCTTTCCATGGTGCTCCACTGCAAAGAGACCTTGGGTGATGAACAGAACCTGGCTCAAGTATTGCAATCTGCCTGATCTGAGCTGATTTGCCATTTCATGTCTTGCTTACACTTATAGCAGCCAACTATTCAGTATGTGCTCTGCAAACTTCTTTTTGCATAAGTTCATTTTTAAATCCATCTGTGTAGCAGAAGTAGGCCCTAACCCATTCAGCATCCTCCACATTGTTCATGAAAATGTGAGAAAACTGTGGAGTTGTTTAGATACCTAAAGGTGTGCCCAAGATAAGGTACATGCATCAGATACGAAAATGAGTTTATCAAAGATGTGGAAAAATTATTTCAATTCTTTCAGTGATTTCATTCATATGCAAGTCTTAACATGTGTCTTGTTATTGTAATGTATTTACATGTCACACTGACTTCCCAGGCCTGCCTTGACCCCTTTTTTGCCATGAGTATTGGTGCTAGAGTAGAAGTAGAATGGTTTACCTTGCATAGCTGTGAGGCATATTTTATTATTTTCTTGTGGCCCAGAGGAGCATGTGGCTTTCTGTTGTTGGATTTGATCTGTGGTGAACTAATTGAAGTGGAGGTGGTGTTTCCTCACAGATTTGTAAATCAGATTTAGACATGTGTGGCAGTCACAGGGCTGCATGTGTTAACTCCTCGTGGAATAATGTGTTTCTCAAATAACCTCAGGCAGTTGATGCTTCTGGTGCTCTTTTTCTTTATGCCAAAGCACTTCCCTATCACAACTGTCACAGATTCCCTGCTGAAAATTGAAAAAAGTCCTAGATCTTCTGAAATCATGATGCATTTAAGCAACTGAGATGAAGGTTGGGTCTAATACTTTACAATGCATGATATTGAAATTAAGACTTCTTTGTGCTTGAAACCCACCACAACAAATTCTGAAAGGCAGAAATGGGAGATACCAACAAAACAGACATTTTCTCATTCTCCTTATACATATGGAGCTCTATATCTAATTCCATGTTTCTTACAGAAGTTTGGGGTTTTTTTTCAGTCCTCTAATGAACTTTTCTGAAGGTAAAACTTCCATAAATTTGTAATATATGAAGAAAAAATATTGTCCCTGGCTTTTGGAACAAAAAGGTTGGTAATACTGTCCTTAAGAAGAGAAGAATGTTCTTTGGAAGTAGAATCACATGAATAGTATTAGTTTGTAAAGATATATATTATCTTGTTAGTACAAGAAGTGGAGTTATGTCAGACTTGCCACAAGGGCTTTATCTCTCTCTCTCTCTGTCTCTGTCTCTCTCCTTGTCTCTCTCTCTCCCTCCCTCTCTCTCTCATCTCACCTGGGGTAGGTACAAGGTATAAGATTCTGGCAAAATTTGAGGTATAAGACTAAAAAGCCAAGTTAAAAGTTTACGAAACCTAGGTGAATTCTGTATGGGGAAGGTAAAAATAGCAAAGTTTTAGTTGCTACTCAGAAATGTTTTCAAGACTTAGAGAAATGAGGGTTTAGAAGGAAGAATAAAAGTGAGGAAAAAGAGACAAAGAGAAGCTCCTTGTGAGACATTCTAAAGGGACAAAACAGGACGAGAAAGTCTTTAACCACTATAGAAAAGTATTTGGAAAGATGTAGCAGCTGTGAAGTCAGGAAAGCAAAATGCCTGAAGATTTCTGGGCTGATCTAGGTTGATATTCTGATTTTTGCCTATTTTAAGAACTAACGAGTTAAGGGGAATCAAGGTCAAAGCAGAGAATACCATTCACCTAGAATCAATAGCACTTGCAGGTCTGGGAGGGGCTAGAAAAACTGTGAATTCCAAAAACTTTGAGACATTTATATGCTATTGCAAGTTTTGCCTTCAGCTATTGCAAGTCTTTGCCTTCATTCTGCAATTCCAGAGAACTGAGACAAAATATGCTGGCATAAAATTTGTATAATGAGGTGGTAAATTGGTTTGTTATTTTGAAGAGGGGAAGGACAGGGAAGAAGTGACAGATTTGATTTGTAGCCACTAGTTAATAGCCACCAGAAAATGCCAATGGACATTAAATGGCTAATTATAATATCTACAGCTAAATTAGTGCCTCAGACTCTTGCACAGGATTCCCTTAAAAAGAGTGATTAGCTTAGTGAAAATATCTTTGAGTGATAGCTTTACTTCAAAACATAACCTGAAAATATTAATAATTTAGTCATATTTTGTGAGCTAAAATTCAAACTGCTTTATGAAATCATTAGTAAGTGTTGCCCTTAGACAATAATTTCCATTATTTAATCAGCCCTTTAGAGCAATAAATTTACTTTCTCTGCAGGTGGTGGATGTTAAGAAACTTGGAGAAATGTGCTTCTCTAAAAGGAAAAGCAAACAGGTGTTACTTGGCTGCAACAGTCAAAGGAGTATTACACAGTATTGGGCTTTTTTGTGAGTATGTAATGTTCCTTGGCTACCATACAGCCAGAATTGCCCAGTGCTGCTCCTCTTTTTCATTCCATGGATGCCCAAGGCCTCCTCTCCTGCTCCTCTTCCAGGAGAATTCCATGGCAGTAGGATATTCTCTGATAATTAAATTCCTTCCAAACAGAGAGGAAGAGTGGCTTTTTGTTAGTCAGCTCCCAGTGCTGGCTGCTGTTAATCTGCATGTAAATGGGGTTTCTTTTCTAGAGACTTGATGTATTCTGCAGGCTTTTTTAACACAAATTTGGTTTAATCCTGATGGATGGAGTGAAGCTCAGTTTCCTGGAAGCCATTATACAGGGTGTATTCTTTATGAAACTCTTCTGGTACCTCAAGATTGTCAAAGAATGACAATATTCTCTTGCTTTCACTTTCAGAGTAATTTTTGCCCTGTTGAATAAAGCTGACATATTAAGACAACAAAAAAAAAGACAATATAAGCAAACAGCCTGAGACATCTGTTTTTCTCTCTGGGTCTTCTAGACGCATAGTTCCATCCTACAGACGTGGGAAAACATAGAGCACACTCCAAAGCCATAACTCCTTTCCCCCACTTTTCTTTCTTTTGTAGGAATAGAAGGTAAAGAAAATAAACATCAGAAAATATATGCTAACTGTAGATGGTATGCACATATACTCAAAGACATGCATGCTGCAGAGAATGGCAGGCAACAGAAAGAGAGTTGTGGCCTCACCAGATGCTGGTAGAGGCATCCATCTCAAAGAGAAGTGAAGCTGTGTTTTGTAATTCAGGAAAATCACCACAGTCTGATCAAACACAAGGACAAGTACTCTGAGAGCCTTTTTTTGGAAGAGTTACTCAAAAATAATACTGGCTATGTACAGGACTTCATATTTATGTGTAGGGCTCCTTTTAGGTACACAACTAATTTCTGACGTATTTATTTCCGTTTTTCAACAATATCAAGAAAAGGCAGAAAAAGCAATTTTCATACTTTCTTCTGCTAACAAAGTATCTCTTTGCTTTCTATCATCAAATTACTTTCATCCTAATTACAAGGCCAGAGCTTCCCAAACACATCTCCTGAGAAATCCCCGAATGATCTCATAAGAAGAAAATATTCAGCATGAAATTTCATCAGCTCACATCTTCATAAAATCACATTTCAGGGAAATGATTAAGGGATATTCACAAGTGAGAGGCAAATGTCTGATAATGTTAACACAGGCTCTGCAACCAGCTTCTTAATCTGTGGGAAGACAGCCAAGATAACCATCTTTACTTTAGCAGCTTTTGAGATTTAGATGTTTCTGACCAAAACAATCCACTGCTGGCAAAGGCACTTTCCTCCAGAGCTGACTTTGACAAAATTAAATTTTTTAAATACTTTTTTTCTTAAATAAATGCTTTTTTTTTTTTTTCTCCTTTCTTGGAGCAGGCAAAGGTTCTACATGGATAATAGATGCCTTCATTATGGGAAGCACACCTACAATGAATGGAGAGAATTATAGGATGGTTTATCAACCATTTTGTATCTAAGAAGTTTTCAGATATATTCCTTCGTTCCCATTTGCATCTCAATTTTAATGACTTTGGATACTAAAAAGTGTGTGCATTAAGCACTGTTATTTACAGTGAGAAAATCATCTTTCAGTCTTCCATCCAGCTAAAATAAAAATAAAAATAAAAGCCAAATCTATGCTGGCATCTTTGTCCCTTTGTACAATAGAGGAAATCATCATATCTTTCTGTCTTCCTCTTGAGAAGTTCAGTGCTTCCCTTTCCTCCTGGTTCATTCGCAAGCATTGAAGCTCAATGCGTGGAACTGAGTTTTTATTTTGGGGAAAGAAAAAAAACAGACAAAAAAACCCCAAGAAACACTTACCAAATTTCTAACATTACCTAGTAGAGTCTATGGTTGAACAAGAGACTGTTCCAGGCATTAAAATTCTCAGATTAATTTCTATGCTTGACACCAGGATTTAGAAAGTTCATGTTAAACCACAGCTTCTAGCATCGATGTTACTGCTGTTGCCATGGGCTGAGATCAACTCAGCAGTGAGACCTCCAGCAACCTGTCATGGATATCTTCAACCAGGGACTCAGAGACCTTTTTAACCCCTGATCAGCCACACAGATTAAATGTGCTTGTGTAGGCAGGACATAAATATACAACAGCACTGACCTTCCCTCTTCCCCTTCCAAACATATCCCCCTTCACACACCTCAGCCCACTTAAGTGACATGTTGGATACAGGATCTAGACAGGATAGTTAGGCAGAGTGTCACCCCAAAATGAGCTGCAGAAGGTCCCAAAAGATCTACCTGTAAAATCAAACTGGTCTAAATGATGTGCTAAAATGTGAAAGCAGAAAATACTGGTGAGAACATCTGAAAGATAAACAACTCTCTGGCACAGCAAATTGTTTCACCTTCATTTCACTTTTGTTAGAGAGTCTTCATCATTCAAAAGAGATGGAGTAAAACAGTCTGTCTCAAGCTTTGGTACATAAACATGACACTGCATTAAATTTGCATTGGTTCAAGTTAGAGTGACCCACGGGGTAAAGATTTATTTGCATTCACTGAGACCCTTTGAAAATACTTAGCTCAAAATGCCATGTGGGAAGCCAAACAAATCACATTGACCTGTAGGAAGAAAAAAAAAGGTAATAGGAATATATCTGTATTACTAGGCCTGTCTGATTTTGCTCCTCTTGAGGGGTCGTACTTGAGGAGAGAAGAAGAGCGACATTTTTTTGTCTCACTCTACAAAAACTACACAACTTTGAGAAAGAAATCAGTTCTTTCCTGATCTTGAATTCAATCCAAGCATAAGGAGCAGGCAGAAGTGCACAGTATATATCTTGTGACTGATTTGACAATAATTCTGTAATTCTTATGAATTTCCATTAACTTCTACTGAACAGACAGGCAAGATTAACACACAGAGCATCTTTGAAGAATTCTGTGTTCCTGATTTACTTTACAATGAATTTATAGCCAGTATAAGCCAGTATGCTTACCAAGATAGGAAATACATTTACATACAGCTTTACAATAAGTTAATCTCATCAAAACATTTGTCCAGGGTACTAAATTAATCTATTGTGAGATTCCATTGAATTCACAGAGTTTTGATTGCATGACTGAATTTGGCACATTATTTTTCTTCAATAATAATGGAGCACCTGTGGAAGATATAATTTGAAAACAGAAAGTATTGGTAGAGCTCTGAATCCCCAGGTGCTTTTAGACCTGTAAATGACTTGGAGGATGAAGCTGATCTAACACCTGTAAAGGTACGTGTCTGACCTGCTTCTCTAAGGTTCCCTGTACAGTGACTGAAGAGAACAGATACCTCTAGAGTAAGATTCACCTATTGTAAAGCAACTACCTGGAACAGGTCATGTGCATTCTATCCTGAACAAACCAATTCCTCTCAAGAGACTACAGAAGGAGTCTCAAATGTCTGGTTCACATGAAGAGTTTTGTGCCTTGTAGACTCTCTAGGCCAGGTGAGGCTGGAAGGAACTGCTGGATGATCCACACCTGAAAACCCTAGTCCCTGATATTTCAGTCTGACATCTCTATATTATGCTTGGCTAAAACACACCTTGAGTCCAGGGGCACTGGAGCTCCAAGGTTTGAAGACATCAATGAATGGATTTGTTCCCTCCTCCTAAGGCTCAGACTTTTAACATATCAGCTGAAATTTGGGGACAATATACCTGGAGTATAAGTCATTTAGCAGCACATGCAGAGAGATGCTATATACAAAATAAAAAAACAACAACAACAACAAAAAAAACCCCTAATATTTCTGCTAACTTTTCTATACATATGGTTGTGCGAGTGCACATAAAACATAAAAGTACTTTAGTGCATCAAACAGAAGGTCTGTCTGGCCTGACATCAGGTCTCTTAGTGCATCCTAAATGAATACCTAGGGAAATAAGTAAGATCAGAGCAAATATGTATGACATTTCCCTGACATACTCTCCTTGTTTCCTAATTCTTAACACTCAAGAACTTCCTGAGCCAGATATTTTTCCTATCGTGATTGGAGCTAATGATATTTCTGACCTCAGACTCTTTCACTAAGCTCTCTTCATCCCTAGAACTTTCAGCATCTATGATATCTTGTGCAGAGGTGTTCTGGAGCCAACCTACATTTGAGGGTAATAGTCAATTACTGCTTTGTTGTTGTGGAAGCTGGCACCCACCTCTTTCATTCGATGCATCCTCGTTCTTGTGCTGAGAACTCATTTTTGTTTTAATGGTGCTAAGGTCTTCTCTGTCAGCCACTTGACTTTGGTTATACCATGACAGTAACTTTGGCTTTGATGTCTTTCCAGACAGCCACAAAACTGTCCTGCAAACCTGGTGAAGACTACAGACTCCAAAAGACTTGGTGACATTGAGGGGTTGATTCTGAAATCCTAGTATACTCTTCCGGGAGAAACTCTACCACACTGGGGTTTTAGATCAATCTTCTGCCTTTGCAGCTGGAACAACTATAGGCCCAAATATTCCCTTTGCCCTTTTTTACTGCCCAAGGAATCATTTAATAAAGTCTTCATAGGGCTGATTGAATTTTATAAGCAGCTTTTCCATGGTTGCTTATTTGGTTTCCCCTGCTTCACTGTTGTTTCCATCCTTTTCTGCAAGTAAGCTAATGTATTTAATGCCTTCTGGCATGAATGTTCAGCACAGCTGGGAATTCTGGCTGAACAGGAGGAGAAAGCAAATTCTGAATTTCTAATTGCTTTCATCACAAGGAAGAGGACTCGTGGAGCTTTTTGTAAATAGTTCTGGTGTATGTGACCCAGTGAATGACATTGAACCACAGAGGTTAGCATCTTAGTCTTGAAGAGTCAACAACCTAGTCTGAGATAGAGGCTTGACAGGTCACAGCAGCAAAGCACATAGGATGGCAAGATTGGCTGTGAAAAATGTTGTATAGTTTCAGAAAAAGTTTTTAAAGCTACAAGTCATTCAAATTTTTTCTTGTTTGTTTTCAGATGTAAATAAATGCAGGCATGCTCCCCTGGCTATGAGCTTTTCTTCACTAACACAGTCAACATGGATCTCAAAGACAGTCATGAAGAAACAAGGGGTGACTTCAGAGCTTAACATGGGGACAGACTTTCATTTGAAGAAGAGCAGAAGCAGGAGCAAAGACATGGTTGCTCTAATGGCAGAAGGAACAACAAATGCGTTATTTGCACACAGCCCCTATGTGGGACAGGAGTAGCACAGAAGACAGCAAAATTTTGAACACACAAAAGGATTAAGAATCGGAAACTTAGCATACTTTCCTCCTTCTTGGTGGGGATCTCATTTTTCACCACACCAAAGCTATGTTTTTTCCCTCCATCATTTGTGATTGGTGCTATTGTTTAAGTTGCTATGAGGAGCTGAGAGCTCGCCTCAAGCTCTGTGCCAGTCACAGTCTCAGAGGCTGGGAACACACGGCACATACACCACTGCAGGTGCTCCCAGTGCCCAACCCAAACAGCAATTCACAAGTAACAGATCAGTCTGGGAAAAGGTGCTGGAGCAAAGTTCAAGCCATCCAGAATTATGGCACTCGAACTGCCCCCAAACTCAGGATTAATACATTACTTCTGTGCAAATGCAGTAAGATCTCAGAGTGGCACTCCTAGGATGCTCCTACCTAGGATGGTGACCTCTGCTGTCAGTCAGCACAAATCTACAGGCAGGACTGAGCTACATGGTTTGTCCATCCATGGGTCTTCATTTAAGTCTATACACTCGGGAAAAATGGAGCTGAAGTCAAGTATGGCTGCAGTAGATCCCACAGGTGACTGGATTTTCTAAATCATTGTTGTGTGGTTGACACAGCAGGGTCTTGGTTTTGGCTGGGGCCCCTGAACATCAACTTAAAAGAGAGAGAAAGTCAGATGGTAAATATTTCAAAGTTGTAGGTCTTAGCAGAGAAGGCCTGAGGGTTCTGTGTTTGTTTGCAGTTAGTACAGAAGGTTGTTCCTGATGTGAGCAAGAGAGTGAAAACTATTCAGGCTAAGGGTAGGCTTTGATTCAGAAAGGATGCCTGGAAGTTATCTCATCATTAGCCATTTATGCATTCTTCTGCCATGTAAGGTATTGCCTTCATTTTAATATTGATGAAGACACTAGTCAACACAGAGGTACCTGACAGGTGAAACATGCCAAACAAATAACAGGTTACAGCAAATTAATAAGTGATGTCTCACTTTTTTTCTTTTTTTTTTTTTTTTGAAGGCAGAATGGATTAGAGAACAACTGAATAGGAGACTGTCACTTTGATGACAAAGCAGAACTCAGGAAAGACAAGTCATCTAAAAACCAGAGATTTGAGAGATCTGGTGATGCTGAACATGTGAGACTTAGTGAAGCTGTCATGAGGCAAGTTTTGCTGTCTGATGGGTGTTCTCTGTTCACCATCAATTACTTTCCCAAAGGAATCTCTGCATGTGCTAGCTTATATGATCCCATGCTATAAAGCAAGAACTACCACTGTTAGGGTTGAGCAGTACCACAGCAGCTTTCACTGTGTGACCTTTCAGAGTGATGTGGAGGTTGGAAACATGACAAAGATTTGAAAAAACAAACAAACATATTTTCTTACTAAATCCATTATTTATATTTTCTGTCTCCCTTCCTAAAAATTTCCAGTAGAAAGTTAATTTATGACAAAAACTTGTGGGGTTTTTCTTTCCAAATAAATCCTTTCTTTGGGTATATCATTAAATGATGTGTTGCTGTCAGGTCTGGTGAAACTGTAATTACAGTGAGTGCAATAAATAAAAGCATAATGGCTTCACTGCATAAATAATGGCTCATTATCCCAGTTTTATTGGTGTTCAGTTTGCTGAGCCAATAAGTCCTCCTGCATTTCTAAAGAAATTTTTTGGAACAGCTCTGCTGCATTAAGTGAAAGAAACAAGGGGACAGTGTTTGTATAGAGAGGACACTTGGTCCCACTGATAGTCCCTTGCATGGGCTTGCACTGTTGCTTCCTAGCTGAAGAGACACGTCAGCACCCCACCTTGCCAAGGTGATTTTTCAATGTGTAGTACCAGCACAGCAATCCACTGACTTGACTGGGTATCCCCAGCCTGCATGCCCCCCCAAAGTTCCTCCTGGGGTCAGCTTGTGGGGATAATGCTTTGTACCATGAGTATTGATGGCAGATTTGCTCCAGACTGAGCCTCAGTGCTCTGCCACCATTGTCACTCCAGATCCTGTCCTCCCAGCCTCTCTGGAACCCCTTCCATGTTTCCATTTACTTTTTCCCTTCAATCCTCTTGAACACCTGTTTCAGTACCTTGAAACAAGCACCTATCTCCTTGAATGAGATTATTAAGACATCAGTGCTAGTTTGAAATGTGCCAGCCTCCTCACTCCTCTTGCCTGCTGTGGGCAGGGTGCTAGCTCCTGTTTGCACTTCTGTATGTATTAGCATGTACCAAACCAGGAAGTCCAAATAAAACTATCTATAACACAGCAATCTGCATGGAAGAGTCTGAAGGTGAGGTTCTCTCAGGCCTCCAGCTCACTTGCCCTGCTCTCCAGAGCAGGTATGGTTTAGTCCTGTGAGGCAGGCAGAAGCCATGTTCTAAGTGTTGGTCCCAGTGTCCTCGTGCCATAAGGTTCTGAAAAGGTTGGAGGTTACTTTGCCTTTTTGGCACTTGAATAATAACAACAAATTATGTAGAAGCCCCCAGCTCACTGGAAAGTTTCAGCACTCAAGCAAGGAAGAACCAGGGAATTCTCAATCCAAGATGTGCTTGGATGAGAACTGTGGTCACACAGGCTGCTTCTGACATCCAAGTTTATGCAGAGTGTTTTCTCCCTGCATCAAACCCACCCATGGGACCGCTTACACCATCAGGGGGACAAAACGCTGTTCCAGATGATTATTCTTTACTCTTTCAGGCAATTGTCTGCCTGAGGGGACATGCCAATCAGCTCATCTTAAATGCAAGGCATTGAGAGGTAACAGATGCATCTTCAGGCGAGACATGTAACCAAATTACCAAGGCATAACAAGTTCCTGGATGTCACCCAAGTCACGGTCACAGCCTGTGCCTGTGCTCCTTTCCCATGGTGAATGGAGCAGTTTGCACTTGCTGTGAGTCAGAAGTGCCTGTGGACATTTTCCCTGGCCCAGCCAAGTGCAGTGACCCAGTGGCTGCAGTGCCTCCACCAAGGCTGAGCCACCTGCTTGCAGAAGGAGGTTGTAGCCTCTCCCTCAAGGGTTGGAGCTTCCCTATCTTAGATGCTGGCCAGATTTCCTTTAGCAACTGGCACCTTCCTAGAGCTGGTGATTCCTTTTACCAACACACTGTTCTCTCAGTGATTCTCACTGGCCTGGGTCTCTTGGTGGGTTTTGAAATCAAGTCATCAGAAGGGTGACCCAGCCTGCCACAGAAATGTGTGAATAATATGAAATTTTCTACCGTTATTATGACTTTTTTCTATTCTTCTTGGGTTTTAAGTTTAAATACTTTTCAAGAGTGCTACAAAAGTGGTATTTTAGCACAGAATTCTGATTAAAATGGTAGGTTTTCTCTTGTATATTGACAGTTTTGAATGATCTGGTATATCTAAATCAAACCTGAGCCCAACACAACCTGTCTTGGGCTAGCTTTTCATTTCAGATGGGTCTTTTCATTGGGTTGTATGCACCCCAATCCTCAACCCAAGTCACTGCATGGGCATTAACAAGAGATGAATTACCAGCACAGAGTTGCTCATTGCCCCTCCCTGGGGCTGTGTCTCTGTTTCCCACACTTCTCCCTGGAGCCTGGCAGGTTGGCTCAGTTTAGCATATTGTCAGCACTCTTGTTCTGAGCCTGGACCTTACTTACACAGCTGGATCCCTGACTTTCAGGCATTGCCATGGAGAGGGGCACAAAGCCCTTTCTGGCTCCCTTTTGGGTCCTACCTGCTGGCTTGCATCTTGGAGATGCTGCTTAGGAATCAACACACCTCACCACACTCTTCCTTTCTTTCCTCCTATGGCATCCAGACTCTTTATTTTCATCCCACCTGTCCAATTGTGGATTCACCCTCTAGAGCTTACTTAAGCTAAACGGTAATTGTTTTTCTTATAATTGTGTTTTGCACTGAGGACGTGTCAGTTCTTTCCCAGTGCAAAACAGCTAGGCTTAATACATTGCATTAATTTGTTTTCCAAGTGGTTAGATTTGCTGTAATTGCCTGAATCCCCCTGAATGACCCCTATTTGGGGCTTTAATGAAGAATTGCTGAAATGCTCTTCTGAACTCTGTGTACTTTCTTTCATGTATGCTCCCACAATAAGAGTCCCTTCATCTGCAGGGACAGCACTCATCATCAGTGTTTTATGGGGAAGCAGAAATAAGAAATTGCCCTAAACTGTTACTCAGATCATTTATTTTATGTGGTGTTGTCATGTATCTTAGTAAGTTTTTCACTGAAGGCTGTAAATTATGGTGCAGAGCAAACATAATCCCTGTCTTTCAATTATAGTCTGTCTTGGAGCTAGAAAAACCCTTTATAACAGTCTGGGCCATGCCTGGCAAGTCATGAACGCACTGCAAAATAATATATTAACAAATAATAAATATAACTTCTTTACTCTTGGGAATCAATGTATTGTTGGGCAATTACTGTATTTCACTGGAGTTTTCAGCATTGTTCATTTACATCATTGTCTCAAAAGGAGCTGTAGATCTTGCCTTCAACATATATATCTGATATATATTTTCCCTTGATTGAAGGTTGAGTACCTTAAGTCTTGTTTTTTTTTCTTTAAACAGAAATACATGTAGGGAAGGAATGGGACTTCTGTTATCATTAAGACATTTAAAAATCAGTTCTTCTATAACTGCTATTATATAGTCCCATAATCGTTTTTTGAATAGCGCATTACCAGTAATTGGTTTAAACTTTACAGCCATATCTATCTCTCATCCATTATCAAAGCAGATTCACAGAGTGCTGGCAGTGTGCAAAGACAAACAGAACTAATTGAATGCACACAGTCGCATAAACTGAATTTTCAAGAAATTTACCTAGTGCAGAAGTCAGTCTGACCCTGTCAAACACTGTTCCATTCTGGGGTCTAGGTGCCCCGCTGCTGCAGCACAAGGAGTTTGATTCATGGTAGTTTGCATGAAACTGAGGACTTGCTCAAAACTAAATAAAAGATGATCAAGGGCTCAGGAATTCTATGTAATGAGCTAATATTTCTGACTGTACAAGGTTTTAATGACAGATTATTATTCTTCTCAAATGTATTCAAGCTCAGATTGCTCTCTTTTTGAGAGGAATATATGGGGATATTGACAAAAGTCCAGGACTAACAATCAATGCAGACTGGCAGTGACCAAGGGAGACAAACAAATCATTATTCTTTCTTCAGTAACAAGCATTAGAAGATACCCAGATTTCCTTATGAAGAAGTCATTGCATGCAAATATTAGTCTGGAGCTTTTTCAGCACAGTAGACCCAGCAGCCTTGAGCCTTCTTCTCAGGATGTGACTTTAAATGCAATAGATTTTAGGTAATTTTGTAAAATGAGGTTTTAAACCTTTAGGGGGAATAATTTTCTCTTCCTAACTGAGGATCCTTCAGATGGCCCTGCTGCTCCCTTGACTGGCAGAAGAGACACAGGTCCCTGGAGCTTCTGCTCTGCAGCACCAGGGCTTCAACATTCTCTGTGGGTAGAGTAACAGCAATGGCAGATCCCAAAAGCTCTCTATGTGCATGCCACGTTTTATTCTGAGCCAGTTAAAAATCACCATTTGCACTGTCACCACTGCAAACTAGTTGAATCAAGCAATGTTTAGTAAAGGTCTGTTTACACCATGAACTTCTTCAAACACAGCTTTTGCAGGGGTGAAGCTCCTTTAAACCACAATGTTTTGTGGTTCCTGTGAGGCTGGGAAGCAACAAGTAAGATTTGGAGAACCCCCATTGCTGTTTCTTTCCTCTTCTGAATCTTGCAGAACTGAGCATTACCCCCAGTGAAGTAAGAAAATAAACCCATTGTCTGACTTCCATAGTTCATTCCAGACACAATAATGGCATTAACTTCCAGCCATCTCACAGACAGGCAGTGTCCCTAACATAATGACCTAGAATCGTAGAACATCTTGAACCCAGGAGGATCATTGAGTCCAACTCCTGACCCCACACAAGGCAGCACAAAAGTTAAACCAAGTATCTAAGGGCATTGTGCAAACAGCTGTTCAGCACCAACAGGGTTGACCTTTTCCCTGGGGATCTTGTTCTAGTTTTTGACCACCCCCACAGTAAAGACCTTTTTTCCAATATTCAGTCTGAATTTCCTCTGGTGCAGCTGTGAGCCATTCCCTCACATCCTATCAGACACCATAAGAGATCAGCACACTCCTCTACATTCACCTTTTGAGGAAGTTGTAGACAGCCCTGAAGTCTGTTTACTCCTCTCTAAGTTGAACAAATCAAATATACCCAGTCATTCATTATATGTCATAGTCCTTTCACCATATTCTTCTCCCTCCTTTGGACACATTCTGATGTTAAAACATAGTTCTTACACTGTGGAGGCCCAAACTGTGCACAGTAATTGAGGTGAGGCCACACCTGTCCTGAGGACAGTAGGACAACCACTTCTTTATCCAGTTGGCTATGCAGAGCTTAATGCACCCCAAAATAGTCAAAAAACAGGGACTCATCTGTGCCCAGAGATGTTGCCTGGTACCACTGAAAGCAGGTAAGAGGAATCAAAATCCATCCTGACTTCTTATTTCTTGGTATTATTACCAGAAATGAGAAACAAACACAAAAAATAAAAAAATTTAAAAAAAAAAAAAATTGCACCTATGACAACAATGTTACTGCTGAGAAAGAAGAAACAAGTCCTACACAACTCCCCACCACTACCCTCCTCTGCTATTTCCACATGATGTCTCCAGCCTTCCTCACCGTCATTGCACCTTTGATGCAGGATTGGGTTTTATACCAGGAGTTGAAGAAGGCAATGAAGGGCTGCTGGTGGGGCTGCCATGGTCACTGGATGCCTAGCCACTGTCTTGTGGTGGAGATACATTCAGTGATATACAAAAAGGAAGCTACTCAAATTCAACAATGATGAAAACACTACACTCTGTACTTCCTGGGTCCCTCCAGGATAAGCTGGCACTTCATAACGGCACTTGTAGAAAGTCAACTCCAGGTTCTAAAAATTATGCTCTATTAAATAATTGTAGAGTAACTTATAAAAGGGAAGAGATTTAAAAAGAACATTAATAATGCCTCTGCTTCTGCTGAAGTCCCCTGAATGCTACCCTGAGTTACAACTCATTCCTCTAGAGTACTCTGAGCATTATATATTTCTCTCTGGAATATGTATTGCCTTTATTTTAACTAAAATTATATGTAAAGCTAGATATTTTTAGTATAAAGACTCTACACTAATTCATTTTTTTTTTCTTTACTCATTTCTCCTTCATTCCAGGAAAATATGATCCTTCCTTGAGAACACGGTTTTATTCATGGCATTTGTTCCTCTGACTGATGAGGTTGCTTGTGCTTTTTTGTGGGTGAGGAGCACTTACCTGAAATTAGCTACTTGTAAAATTCCATGTTTGAGATATTCTTCACCTCAAGTAAACTTCCTGGAGGGAAGAGTGACTAATCTTTGGAAAGATTAAGGGATGGGAGGAGAGAGAGAGAGAGAAGATAAAGGACTAAAATCACACATTTTTTTTCATGAAACGCACATACAGCTCTCAGAAAGGGACCCAGTTTGGGCTGCTCATCACAACAGAAAGAAAGAGCTCATTCAGTGCATCCTGATGCAAAAAGTAAAACTGATGTCTTGAAAAAAGTAAACATTTCTACTGCCTCAAAGAGAACTTTACATAAATTCAGAGTTTTAGTAACGCTTTGCACGTATTCAGAGCTGTCTAATCTTGTCAAACATTTGCCCTCCGGGAAACAGGCATTTCCAAGGAGTGCATCTGACAGGCAGCTCCATTTCAGAGACTGGCAGAAGAAACACCTGTAAGAACTGCACTAGGATCTCCCTTCCAGCAACAGTGACATTTAAGGTGTTTTTGATCCTCAGGCAATTTTAGCTTCCAAGAATAGGGGTTTTTTTCCCCTCTCTATTATAAAAAGTAATCATTTGTACTCCTTTAAGTTTTGTAAAGCCCAAATCATGTTCGCATTCCACTGTGCAAAGTCTTCTAAAACCCCAGGAGAAAGCAGTGCAAAGTTTGCTGGGGTTGCTGAAAAGTTCAGTGATTTGGAGATTGTTTTCCTTCCTGGCACAGCCAATGTGAAACTACTTTTTCTGTGAGGCATCTTCTTTGCAATTTCCAAATGCTATCTCATCTTAATAAGCTGTAATTCCTGTCCCCCTTGTCCCAGGGATCTCCCATTTACCCTCCAGGAAGTTCCCTCTGCTGAGGAATGGACAACCCTGCGGCAAAAATGAGAGAAGCCAGAGATGGAGACATTTTACGTAGCTGGAAGCATTAGGGACATATCACAGCTGGAAGAGTTATATAATTGTTGCTTATCCCAGTGTGGGCAGATGCTAAAATACACCATGGAAGTCAGAGGAGAGCAAATTCCCAGTGAGCTGACTGAAGCTCAATTCACTGACTGAGTCCTGTAACTTCACTTCTGTCCTCCTCCTGCATCCTCCTGTCCTGCCCTCTCTGTTCCAGCCTTCACCCTCAATGTCCAGCTGCCAGTGTAAGGAACAGTAAAGCTCCCTTTCCTCTGTTTTTTCAGGGCTGGGACAGATTCCTCAGACTGGTCCACAGCCCAGCAGTTCTCCCAGAGCCCATCACTCCTTAGGGGCTGCCAGGAAACCTGTCAATTGTAAATGGGCAGGCAGTGGGACCGCCGGGAATAGCGACATCGTTAAATAGCACCCGCTGGCTTGCAGCCTCGAAAGGAAGATCTGAGCTCTGTATTCTCTACACTCCATAGGCACAGTTTTCCATCTCTATTGACATTCTTTTCCCTCCTACGCTCTTCCTGTTTGCTCTGCCAGCTGCTTGCCCCAGAGATCCTGTGGACAAGGACCATTTCTGTGGCTGGAGGAGGCTCAGACCGGAGCTCAGCCTCCGCACCCCGGGTCCACGAGCTCTCAGTTTGGGAGATAAATAACACACATCATAACCGCCACCTTTGAATAACATAAAAAAAATGCTTGCACTTGATGCCCACAGGTTATCATTTCTGTGTCAAAGCTGAAGACATAGGACAGATAAAAGAGATTCACTTATAAAAATTGATGATGTTTTCCTTTAGATCAGTTTGTGACTTTGTAGCCAGCTGTAAAAGAGCCGTGGGGGAAAGGTCAAAGGAGAGCAGGGTTGGGTGAATTGCCATTCTGGTTCCTGTCCTTCCCATGCCTAATAAAATGAAATAATGATACAGTAAAGTGCACTTGCAGCCTTACTAGGAGATGGCATCACTGTGATAGCCTAATGAGCTTGAAAAGACTGAAGAGTGTCAATGGATAAAATCTATTGTGGGAAAATTGATAATGCTCAGCACAGCAGGGAAACACTTTCTGAAATCCAAGAACATTCATCAGTGACAGTTCAGCCTGTAAACTCATGCAATATAAAAACATATTCAGTACTCTAATAAAACACATTTTCATTTTTATGAATCCTAAATATTGATGAAATAAAACAAGTACTAAACAAAATCAGAATATGAAGTGTTATATAGCAAAATATACTTCAAAAACTTCAATTTTTGAAGGTTCAGGGGTTTTTTTTAGAATTTTTCTTTGTAACATGGGTTATTACAATAATTAAGTTCTCAGAACATCAAAACCTTCCTCTGATTCAGACACATGGCCAAACTTTATATGTTAAAACAAACTTTCAAATCAACTAAAAACCTTCCTGCACATGTCTCAGTGCAGAAAAGTCAGTGTCGTCCACCTGGGGCTGGATTTGCCACTTGCTTTTATTGAAACTGAGAGCACAATACAAAGGCACTAAGAAATGACTAAAAACCCATCACTGCTCTTTTGGTGTAAGCAAGGAAAAGCATTCAAATTAGAGCCTGAGAAGTGTGTCTTTTTAAATATCACAAATACACACAGCTTTCCTTCATATGACTGCTTCACTTTCAAAGCTGTGTCTGACAAAAAAGCTGGTCTCCTTGACAACAACATGAAGCCTTTTAGACAGAGTGATGGTGCTGTATGTCTCATCACAAGTTCCAAGACACTGCTACTGGACAAAGAGTACTCGCTCAAAATAGGCAGACTTCTATTGCATTGTTCATGGTAACAATTTCCTTCGCAGCTTTCCATGGGCAGTGATATGGGCTAGAAACCAGGGGAAGGTCAGAACAGTGAGTTAAATACTTCTATTCAGGTCCTTACCTAACCTAAGTTTTTTTTTGTTTTTTTTTAACCTAAGGTCCTTACCTGTTTCTTGTTCTAATTAGGAGTGAGAAGGCATATAAATACATTGTAAGAATTCTTTCATATTCATCTTTTACTAGCAATGATCTGTGTGATTCAGAGTATCACATGACATTGAGGTTCCATCTCTTGGCTTTTTTTCAGGCAGTTAACTCTTTTTTCCTGCTTTTTACTCTGATGTAAAGAACAAACATAAATGTTGGCAACTGGAACACAGAAAACTACTGAGAGCTCTAATCTGAATCCTTTAATTTCTCAGTTTTGCTATGTGTATACTACAATAATTTTGATATGCAACAGTGGAAGTGGGATAAATTTAATTAACACTTTAACAGTGGCAACAGAATAAATTAATTAACACTTTTCTCATTTTTGAGTGCAAAAAGCTCTGGAAAGAAATATTGCCATTTGTTATTTTAATTGCGTTATTCAATTATAATAATGTGAGAGGGTACTTAGACTCAGAAAACTAAGTATTCAACTGTTTCCACATTCTTCAGCTTTTTCTGAAATGGCTTTATATCAGTGTAAAACAGAACAGAATTTTAAAAAAATAATAATCTATATTTTGCTGGGTTTGCTCTGAGTAGAAACTAGCTTTATAAGACACAAGTAACTACATCTCATTTTTAATAACTTGCTAACTTCATTATAGTCATCAAATCTTTGCCTAATTCTGAAAACTGCACTTGACATCAGGAGTCAAAAGGTTTTGGAAGCCAGCAGCCCCAGGCAGCAACAATCCAGCTGGTACAGAATGTTCAACCACTACCTTCAAGGCAGAGGCACATATATAGAAGGACACAGAATGGCTGTTCCCTTTTCCTCAACCTTGTGTTGCATCTCAGCTCTTTATTCTGTCATCTCTGGTCTCTCAGGGATAAATAGATAGGCAAAACAGAAAATTTTGTGTTAAAACAAGTGTGTCATACATCCTGATATCAAATCCATCAGGAGCTAACATTGCTGGTTAGAGACAACCTCAGGGCAGCTGTTTTCCTTCAGTTACTCTCTGATCTGGACACTTACTGAAATAGATATTGGGTCAATGAAATAGGAGAATTAGCCAATAAAATAATTCATTGCACTGGGAAATATATGTAAATAAAGACGTAAATTAAATGGTTTATGGAAGAAACAGCAGGAAGAAACAGTTTCCTCCAGAAACATGGAAAAAGAATCTGAAAATTCATTCTAGGTTAACATTTGCTATGTTGGCTGACCATTTTCTTCTCCTAAGCCAAGAGGCTAAGAAATCATTTGCAAGATTTAGCTTCAAAAGAATTTTTTTTCCATTTGGAAAAAAAAAAAAACCAACATTCAAAATCTATCCTTCAGTTTCTGCCCTGATGAGCCTGGGACATGCTCTTAACAGTAATTAGTCAGATCCAGCAAAAGTAACAATTAAGCTTTATCTAATCTCAGTCTGAACTCCCAGACAAAGTCAGAAAGAACTTGATCCTGACAACACAAAGTCCCTCTGAGGTTTCCATGCACAGCATAAGGCAGAGCCTGAAGCAGCCCAGCCCAGCCAAATAATCAGCCCACATCCAAGGAGATCCATTCAACAAAAACTGGAAAAACAATTCCATGCCTCTGTTTTGGTTGCTGCTGCTCACTGCCTCTCCTGTGCCCCATGGGGTTCTTCACCCTGTAGGTCTGCTCTCAGCTCCCTTCCTCTGAGGAGCTGTGTGAATCATCAGGTGCTTTACAACAAGCAAAGGATTCTCTAAGTGAAGAGGCACTACAGTGGTGCCGGAAGCAGTCGTGGCTGGAAGTTCATTTGCTTCAGAAACCTGTGAAGGTGCATTTAAATGCGGGTCCAGAGACAGCAGGAAAAAGATGTCATAATCCAAATTAAGGGGAGAAATAGCATACTGCAGTGGAGACAATGAAAGACTCCAGTATGTGCATCCAAAACACACAACCCTCCCCTACCCTTAATCTCTCTTGTGGGGAAATGTACTCCTTTCTTTGGTCTGAAGAGCACAGATCCAAGAGAATTTCCATTCTTCCTGCATCCCACTGTTTCTGCTGTCACATCTCTTCTTCTGTCATCATCCTGAAACCAATACAAAGCTGAACTCACTGCAGCAATCACAACTGTTATTTTACTCTGGGAGCTGTATTCATCATCAAAAGTTAGGAAGTTTCAGAGACAAATGTTCAGCTTGGCAGAGGCAAATAAACCAATATCTGTTTCCATGCTTTTAGATAAAGCTCCTGTTAATGAGAATGCAGAGGCCCTGTTGTAATTTTCCCAACATCATTTCATTGCTAAAGGAGTTGGGTCTTTTTTCGATCCTCTCTGCTCCCTTGCTTCCCAGAGGAGAGAAAAACATACAGATTCCACATATTCCCTATGGGATGGGGACACTCTGAATAGAGAGCCAGAAGAGTCAATGACAGCAGTTTCCAGACACTGTGGCCCACACACAGATGTCAAGCTGGACAGTTTCCCACAGAGCTCTCTGCACTTACACTATTTAATCTGTGAGAGAAAAAAAACCTGTCAAAATGGTCCTGAGGATAATTGCCTGTCCTCACTAGCGCAGCACGAGTCAGAGTTTGGAAGCCATCACCTGAAGGGTAAAACACAAAACCTGAAGCACTAGTGAGCACATGTCCAAGTGCAGCTTATGTACTGCATGCATTGCAAGGGCTTCAGCAAAAAATTCAAGTCATTAATTTTAAATTCTCAGCACTTATGGAGACATACCTGAGATGTTCAGGCATATGGGAAATGGCTATAGGCTGGATAGACAGTTGGGAAGGTGGGAGGTGAAAGAGGATGGAACCACTGGGTGCATCAAGAAATAAACACAAACACAATGAGCAACCCTCAGGAAGACCAGGAACTGACTCCTGTAGGGAGAGGATACAAGAATAGATGTGATGATGGAGACAACTGGGTGCCTCCCTTTGTTTTCCATCTCCACATGCTGGAGTCCTTCTTCTTTTCCACTACATCATTCTGTTCCTCCTAGTGATTTGAAGTGTTTCCACTCACTATTTTCTGACACCTTTCTCATTTGCCATTTTTCCTGTTGTACACAGCATGGACTTTCTTTGTTTCATTTCTTTTGGCCCAGCTTTGCTCCCTGTCTGTTCCTGCATAAATTTATCCTGGTGGCTGGTCGTTATATAAAATATTGTAGGAACAGGATGTTCCTTTGAAACATAATTAAGGATAGAATGTGAACAGCTGATATTCTGGCTTTTTAACCAGGAAAAAAAGAGGGGGGAAGCTCTTCTATTGCATGTTTATTTTAGATGAAAGATTTGCTGGACAGAAGCCAGCTGGTGCAGTGACCTCATGTATCCCTCAAAGACTTCATCTTTCACAGGTTAGGAAGAAGCATACTCAAAGTCACCTTCCACTCGAGTGAGGGCAGAAATCAGTTTGTTTTGGTAATGTCTTTCAGTGAAAAATGACATGTACTGGTGAGTCCACTTCAGCAACCTGGCTCCTTGTAGGGTTTGAACCTACATTCTGCCACCAATCCTGTATCCTCCAGGGCAGTTATGGTGTGCATGGGGGAAGCCATACACACACAGAAAATTTCCTATGAGCATGACTTTGACAAAGATGTGTGGATGGTGGTGTGATCAACCACCTGAGTGTGAAGTCTCAGGACTAGGCAAAACCAAATATGCAACCTTTGGATCTAAAAATGGAAGAGACGGATGAAAAATCGGACCAGGCCTACAATGAATTATGAGTAGTTTGGAAGATGTTGAGGTACCCTGGGAGTTCCCAGGTTATTAAACAGAGGTTAAGCACTATGTCACAAGCTAATCTTACCTACACAGAGAAGAGACACTGAAAATAAGCAGCTATTTTTAGCCTAATTGCAGAAAAGAAATATTTACAAGTTTACTGCAAAGAGAAGCTAAGCTCTAAAACATTCTCCTAGTGTTAATGGTAGCTGCTCCAGGACCAGAATTTTTTAAGAAGAAATTAAATCCCTTTCCAAGTGCTGCTGGCTGTTTCAAACAGTGATTCATCTAGGATTGCTCTCCAGCCTGTGCAGAGTAGCACCATAGGAGAGGTGATCACTGCAATCTTTTTAGGTTTATACCTGACCAAATGTGCTTAACAAAAACTTGTTCTCAGGCTGCCTGGCATGGGATTACATATGGTGGATGTGTCTTTACATGGTGTGCAAGATGTGTCTGCTTTTCAGTGGGTGGGATCTGAATCAGAAACAATCTGCCTCAGAATTCCTGGGGCTGAGGAGCAGTCTGAAAGCCTCACAAGCATTAACATCTAAAAGAAGGGAAAAGGCACAAGGGCCATGAACTGAATGCTCAAATGGACACTCAGACACACAGACTAGCATTTGGGATCCTAGCAGTTTGAAGCCACACTGCAATTCACTGCCACTGCTTTGCACAAGCACCGTGAGCAACCTGATGAATGGATGGCAGAAAGCAATCAGGCTGAGAGATAAGTCAGGTTTTAATCTTTATCAGAGCATTCACACCCTTTGCTGTGTATTCCCTGACTTGTTAAGTATTTCATAATGTATGTTAAACAGGGATATTAGGGACCAGAGATGTTCTGGTCTATCTTTATAGAAAATATATTAGTCACAAGGAACACAAGCAATTGTCATCATCCATTCCACTCTTGCAAGTTCACCCATTGTGAAAATGTCAAAGTAGGCTAATTTTATGCTGCATAATGTATTTGACCTACTCCTTTCACTCAGATGCACTTGAAACTATTCAGCTGATCCTAAGCAAATCTTGCAATGAGCACTAAATACCCAATGTTATTGATTTATGGTTTTATTGCTCTCTATATGATTATAACTGTAGAACACTGTTCAATAGGTCAAATACTCTCTTTGCTTAATTAATTTTTGCCATAACCAGTAACCTGAAGGAATGAGGGTGGAAAAAAATCTAGAAATATGCAGGCTGCAAACTTCATGAAGCTAAGAAGGTATTTGCACTTCCTTGACATCCTGCATTAATCTTCCATCATATCCTGAGATATATACGAGTGTTTTCCTTTGGGTTGGTTGGAGAGATGCACAGAATTGGAATGTTATGAAAAGTTCTGTTTCTTTGTTACCTACAAATAACTTGATGTTTAATCATAAATACACACCACACACATGACATACCTGGTGTTATTCCCTCAGTGCAGCCATCCACCCTCCACCTTCAGGTAGCTCTGTTTTGCTTGCCCATCATACCAGGCAGTCATGCTGTATCCAGCCACATGCATGCTTCCAGAACTGCAGCATCAGGCTGCAGTTTCAGTGAGGAAGATCTGAGAGATTTTGCCCTAAATACACATCTGGGCTTTCTTTAACTTAATTTTGACAAATATTGTGGTTTTGACCTGAAGGCCATTGACAACAGGGCTGTGTATCACTGCCAAGAGGCCCCTGTGCCACAGCAATGATCCCATTCCTGGGGCATGGCACCTCTGGCAAGTTTCAGTAGGTGTCAAGGTCTGTAACAACTCCAGTGAGTCACTAATGCACCGTGCAACGTCTCACAGAAACAGCAATACCCAGCCCTGTGGGTATGTCTGAGAGAATGGACTATGCACAGACATCAATTTCAGTGTGTTGGAGGATTTATTAGCATCCTGCTGTGGTCCAGTCCCTCCAGCCAGGCTGTCCCTGTGCCAATAAAGCTGCTCCATGCTCACACCCTCGGGGCTCCATTGGCAGGAAAAGCCGATCCATGCTGGCTCCCTTATGCCAAAAAGCAGCGTGCTGCCTGCCTCTAAGTGTGGACAGGACAATTTTCACATGGCAACCCTGCAACACTCAGGTTAACAGTAAACTTTTACATCTCTGATCTTTTGGGAGTTTCTCAAACACAATTTTTACTTTTTTTTTTTTTTTGCTCTACAAGGCTTCAGCGTTTTCATATACATTCAATATCTCCATCAGTGAAAAGTGAAATGGCATCTTTGTTACACTCTTCAGCAGAACACACCTTCCATGCTTCCTTTTGTTTATTTTCACAGATAAATTATTGGATTATTTTATCTCTCAGGCACTATTCAACTTTAGCTCTTCCACATTTCCAGTCATCGAGCAAATTCCATTGCTTTCTTTTCTTATTTACCCTTACTTGATTCTCCCTTGAATGAATGTTTTGTGGTTGGCCCTAAGGGGAATACCTTTCTTCTCTGCTTTTTCCAGGAAGAGAATGAACAACATGGAAGGAAAGAGAAAGGTGGAGATGTTCCCTTTTGCAGGTAGGAAGGTCACTGTGACATACTGAGATTTGCCTCTTGTTTTATACCCTCCTGGGACAGACAATTCTTGCAAATCCATAAATCTTCACAAGCTGATGCTTCTTCCTACACTCTAGCTGGGTTGTTTCAAGCAGATACCACATCATCCTCATAAAAAATATATTGGTGACTAAACTGCAGGGATCTGCCTGGCAATGGCAAATTCTACTGCAGTTTCTGCAAGTGCCTCTAACCCAGGCTCTTGCACCTGCTGTTCCCTCTGCCTGCCATGGCCTGACCATAATGCTGCAGCTAGAGCTGTGTTTCTGTCCCTCTTCCTGCCCTCCATGGCTTTTTCATATTCTGATGCAAAGATACCAACCTCAAATCCCATTGCCCCTCCCATCCTTATTCCAGGGTGCCTTCTCTCTACTCAGATCTCTAAGCATCTTGGTTTTCTCTTTCCCCCTCTCTTACTCTCCTAAATCATCCAATCCACCCAATTTTCCATTCTCTCAAGCAACAAGTCTTTTTTTTCACCTCCACCTGTTCCTGGGACATTTCTTCTCTTGCGCAGGATCGCCTCCTTTCCTCTCCCTTGCCCTTCCTCAGCTCAGTTCTGATGGTTGCAGCAGTAAACCCCACCCAAGTCATTCTGCATCTTTTCATCCTACTCAGGTGGCATCTCTGCATATTGAAGGCATGTCCCTCCGCAGCTTGATTTCCAATAGATGCTAGACTTTAGTCTGTCAACTTTTTTCTGTAAATGCTCAGTGCTGCCTCTGAATGGGCCTCTTTATAACTTTATAACTCTTTATAACTTAATTCTGACTAATTTCTTAAGAAGATTTCCTTCAGGCTTCAGGCTCTATCATGTTTGCTCCTGGATCATGGCTCAGATAATTTATTTTCTGTGAAGTCGCTGGATTTTAGGATATTGAATTTCTCAGCAAGTCATCAGGCTTTTTTTTAGCTTTGTATTATTACTGAATTGAATTGAATTTCTGAATTTCTGAATTTCTTCTGAATTGAATCAACAATTGATATTGTTGATGGTGTTACTCCAAAAAAGGCATTAATAAAACCTCCTAAGCTAATTCTTTTGGAAGAAGCTCCTCTTTGCCATGAGAGCAGTTTGTTATAACCCTGACATCTTTCTCTGGTCAGTTACAAAATATACACATTACGAAGATGTGTGTGTAGTGAACACAAATCTTATTTTTTTAACTTTGTACCAAACACTTCTTTTTTCTTCAGCTCTTGTATTAATGTGTACCTGTGAGTGACTCTGAGCCTTCATTTACTACTAACTGCAATGGGCATGTTGTGAAAATACATCAGCATGTCCCTATTAAGGCTGAAAGCATGAGGTGGCATTTATCCATGTACTTTCTAACAAGACCAGAATTCTAGTCCAAAAACATCATGTCAAGGGAAAACAACATAGCTCCTCTAGCTGTTTTACTTGTTAAAACTTTTCAGCTAAAGATGCAGCTGTAAACAGACAGAGACTTTGAAAAACTCAAGAGAACAAACTTTCTGAAAGTCAAAGGGAAAACTGGAATGAAATATCACTGATATTTTAAGAGTTTGGAGTCAGTAGTACTTGCTACAATATGTTTATTTCCAGAAAGAGAAAGGATATTAATGTGGCTTAAATAATATTGTTTAATGTACTGTTTAAAAGAATAGACAACAAGTCACAGGGAAAAAAAAAAGTACCTCAGACTCAGGAAAATATCCAGAGAGAGCACCAGTTTTCCTATGACAACCAAGTGTGCACAGGAAGTTAGCCTAGTGTGACCAAAATGTGAAGCTTTTTCTTTACTTTACAAAATGCAGGGGTATAACAAGTGGAAAATGATGATTCTTGGGGGATAAATTATATTATGGGAAAGAAAATAATTAACTCAATTACTTGAGATTCTTTAGACTGTCACTTTATTTTACTCTGGTTTTCTCTTGTTCTGAGTGTTATGAGAAAGGGACTTAATGCAGCAAGGTTGGATCCTGTGTAATCATCATTTGTGGAGAAAAATATAGAGATCAGGAGAAAGTCTTTGTGCAAGACTATGAAGAACATAACAGCATGAGTGTTGTCAAAAAGGGAGCAGTACAGTGAAACCTGAGCCCAAGTCTGGAATTTGGAGATTTTCTTATGAGGTTATGAAGGGAAAGCCTCCAGTTTTCCGGGTGCTGATTTGCTGGGAGGCCTTGTTTGATAGAAGGAATGACAAAACATCTTTCCTCAAGACTTTTCAAAGTAGACAAGCAAAATATTTTCTTGCAGAGATTAAGAACCTCCTGGCCACAGGTGATGCCAAACCTTGTCCATTTGGTATTCAGCCTTTGAAAGTCTGACTTCACTTTTCCTGAATGGGCTTTGTTTCACCCTGGAGGTACCGCAGCTCCTGACAGGCTGGAGCACAACCCACAAAATTTTGTCTCCCATTGGTCAGGGCTCCAGGAAGATTCAAGGGGATGATCACTGGAAATGGGGTTTCAGGAGGCCAGCTGGGCCATGTGCCACTGGAGAATGATGTCCAGGAGTGATCTCCAGCAGCTGGGGCTGCCTGAGCCTTGCTGTTGTTCAGCCAGCCTGCAGCACACAGGGTCATCTCCCCACAGGTGCTGGCAGGTACCACCCTGGTGTTAGCGTTCAGGAACACACATCATCACAGAATGATTATATGAAGGTGCTTTATTAAGAGCTCTGGGTGTCAGGGGTACACATATCCAAATCTGACCCCACTTGGTTTTGAGCTGAACATGTTTTTATACTCTGTCATTATGTAACTTACATATTAATTATTAAACTTATATTGTTCTATTTTATGCATTGATTTTACCCAAGCATGGATTTCTGGTGATCCCCCTCAAACCCCTAACATAGTTTCTCATGATTCTTTAAACAATAATTACATCTAATCACATCTAACAATTGTATCATTTATCATATACTGACTACACAGGTGCAGTTTCACATGATCTTAGCAAGCACAAGGCCTAACATTTCCCAGGGCCTACTTTTAACACTTTTCCCAGGGCTTGTCAGGCCTAACTTTCATTCTAACTCCCCGAATTTTCTATGATTTTAAAATCTTTTACTACCACTGGCAGTATGCAGGACTGGGATGATGGGGGATTGCAATGTCTGTGAGTCTGTGGAAATCAGTCATCACTTTGATCCAGACTAACACAGAGAGCACAGCTGCACCAAAGGCTCTCACCATGGGCAGCGAGGCACTGCTGTGGTGTGCTTGCACAAGAAGAACATGCCATCTTCTGTAGTCCACTCTTAAAACCTTAAGGACTTACTTGCTGATTAATTTGAAGTGCTGTAATCTTTCATCCCCTTTAACAAACAGTAGTGCAGAGGGCCTGGTTTTCTCTTGGAGCACCTAGAAACACCAGCTGCTGTATGTCCCAGGTGATAAGTGATGCTCCACTTTTGCACTTCCTCACTATTAGCAGAGGAGAAAGGATGGCACTTTGCTGGAATGGGAATTCTAAAAAAATCACCAGTATATTAAACATAGTAAGAGAAAGGAGTATGAAGACTGACATAATTTTTTATATTCTGTTTGGCTTAGTATCCCATGATAACCCAAGTCTATACCTTCCCATTATTGACAGGAAAAGGGATGAGGGTGGCTAGCACAAACCCAGCAGTGGCAGCAGACAGGGAAGCGATGAGAAAGACTTCACCTTAGGTTGACTGCAGTTATTTAATTTTATATTTTTCCCCCATTTTCCTTCATCTGGCCTCTTATTTGCTCCTCAGATGGACCTGAGGTGACCTGGCTTTCCAGGCTTCAGAGACAAGAAAAAGTACACTGTTTAATCCCACTTCTAAATGGACCTTGTCACTTTGCTTGCATTGCATCCATTGATGATGTCTCATGGTTGTAGCTAATTCCCTGCACTGCACAAACAGCTCTGGCCAGCTGGCCAATGTTCATAACCACCTAGCATTTATCCCATCTAATTCCCAAAGTGAAAGCAACTTTGCAGCTAGTGCAGATCACTACCAGACCATTTCTAGCAGAAATTTCTTGGCTCATCTAAGTGCTAATAGAAAACCTCTTTGATTACCAGAATAGTCATGGAGATTTAGATTCCAGTTGAAGTAATTATTTCCTTGACCACCATAGAAAAAAATGAAATGGTGCTAAAGATTGAAAATGCATGGAAGAATATTTTCATTAAAAACTGAATATAATAATTTACCAATTTTAATTAGAGTGGCATCATTTGCATTGCTCTAGATAAAGGTTTACTGGTATTTCTGGTATAAGTAGACTGCCATTTATCACATCTCAATATACATTTACAGTGAGATAAAACTTGACAGGGTGTATTAGCTTGGTTTTAAAATGGTTTTTCTTTTAATGCTAATTTAATACATATTCAGAGTAAGTACAAATTTAAGCCCAGCTTTGTGAGGAATTAAATGTCCCTCCTCTAGAGCTGTGTTGTATTAAAGAATCTTTTTAGTATTAACCAAATGGTTTTCCTGCCCTGAAAAATACTTTCTGAGTTTTCAAGTTTTTTCCTACTTTCTATGTTATGATGAGGTCAAGAATGTGCCAAAATTATTGACAATAACAAATACCAGCAGAAAAATTAACATTGCCTTAAACTAGCTGGAAGTGCCAGCATCTGATTCTCTCTTTTGATTTTGGAAAAAATGTATCTCTGATCCTTTGCATCCATAGTCCACGGCTCACTACAGTATTTGGGGCTCAATCCTCAGAACTTCTTGCACTGGTGCATCCCTTGATGACTTCTGTTCCAACCCTGCCAGGGTCTCTTCTCTAGATTTGTGCACAAATTTTGCTGTGAACTAAGACATTTTCCTGGCCTGTGGGCATTTGCCACCAGCTACAGTTCAGCTACAGCAACTGTAGTCCAGTCTCTTCACCAAGGAGCTCTCTTCCTCACCACTTCACCAAGGAGCTCTCTTCCTCATCACTTCACCAAGGAGTTCTCTTCCTCATCTCTTCACCAAGGAGCTCTCTTCCTCATCACTTCACCAAGGAGTTCTCTTCCTCATCTCTTCACCAAGGAGTTCTCTTCCTCATCTCTTCACCAAGGAGTTCTCTTCCTCTGGACACTCCTGGAGGTCTTCACATACACTTTTTGGGGAAACACCTCTCTCCAAGTGACCTTCCAAAGGGATAAAAAAATTCCTATGGCACTGTCATTCTGCTCCTTTTTGTCCACTCACATGCTGTCTGGGCATCTCTTACTTTTCACAAGTGCTAACAAGAGGCTGTAACTATTTCTGAGCACTGTTATGCCAGATCCCTTGGGAGTGCCCCAGGCTTCAGTGTGCTTGTGAGCAGAGGCTATACATGTTCACCTGTGAACTAAAGACCAAATTTTTGTGTAAGCATGATGATGGGCAACTCCATTTCTGCTGCACAAAGGTAGTGGCTGCACAGGTATTGTCAGCTGCAGGTGGAGAGTAGAAACTGGTCTCCATGGAGTAAAACTACATCTGCCATGTCTTTGCTGAGCTGTGTGCAGAAAGATAGGAAGAGAGCTTGCAGAGCAACTGTCCCAGTGTAGAAACCCTTCTGAACTGAGGAAGGATGTTCAAGGAGAAGCAGCAGAGAGAGGCTTGCAAAGGGCAGGCTGGTCAGAAAAAATACCTCTTCTTCCTTTCATACATCTCTGCAATCAGTGTCTTCTGATTTTGCATTTAAAGAATACCTTCTTTGATTTTTTTTCTATATAATTATTAGGAAAAGAAAACACTTTGGGATCATGGCAAAAGCTCTCCTTTCATCAGACACCACAGGGTGAATGAAAACATTTTGCTCAGCTCTCTTGGTTTCTTTTCTTTGCAGGTAGCAGTGGAATACCTCCCATAGACTCAAAAGGGATGCCTATGCTCAACTGAAGATCTGAACCAGTTCCTGAGGTTCCAAGTAGGTTTTATCCAGGTCATCCCCTTTTCCTTGTAGATGAGACAAAAGGTGATTAAGTACAGCTTCTGTGAACACAGAACCCCAAAGGCAAACAAAATTTGACTGCTGAGCTGTGTGCATCCTTTTCAGGCAGAAGGAATAGAGCTGAAGGCTGATTCTGTACTTCTGAACTCTGTGAGTTATTTATCTCAGTCCAGAGATACAGCTGTGACACTGCCAATGCAAAGCAGCTTTCTCTTATCCATACTGACTCTCACAGAGACAAGCCTTACTTATTATCCACATCCACACTATGCTTACATATTCCATCACCAGGTGCTGGGAGATGATTGTGATATTCTTAATTTCCTAAGCAGTACTGCACACGTGATCCTAGGAAGCGTCAAATTGATTAGGGTGGGACAACCACTCTTCTATCACCAACTTCAGGTAGTGGAGCTATTTTTGCCTGACTACCCTCCCAGACTTGTTAGCCCTGGGCACTAGTGTGTTCTTGTGGTGGCAGCTGAGTCAGCAGAATTTTGGGGAGCTGCCATTTGCTGAGACTATCAACCTGCATGGAGCGGTGAGCCAGGCAAGGCAGGCTGGGGTGCTGCTCGCAATTTGTGACGTTCCCCTTCCTTCCTGCTTTCTGAGGACTGACTCAGCATATCAGGGGGACCAAGGTTCTCCCAAAGTAGCATCCTCACCCACTGCTCAGCAGGCCCCCAGAAGTGCTGTACCTGTTGTTCATGAGGCAGTAACATCCAGACAAGCAGCTCCTCTCTTTGCTGAAGAGTTCCCTCCTATGTTGCCATGGATATGATGACCTGTTTCTAAACTCCTTTTTTTCCCTTGCAATATAGGATCTCCATATAATCTCCACATTTTGATCCATACTAAACATAATTTTAAATTAATTACTGTTCTGCATGTATCTTGTGATCACCAAACTACTCTGAAATTTAGGTACTTCTGATTAACATTTTGCCAGTCTTTCCAACCAAATCATCAGGCTAAAAGCAAGGGGAAGGAAAAGCTGATTTGGCTGAGTGGGTTTTTCACTTGTTTCCTGTTTCCTTGAGAGATGTTTTGTGCCACAACAACAGAGCTGAAATACATGTGGTGAAAATAATTTACAACCAAGTTCCCACAAGCAAGTGAAAGACATTCAGAACTTCAGTAGTGCTAGAGAAAATTATGCATTCTAACTCTCCAGTTTATTTATTCATCAGCTGAGCTTGTTTACACAATGTATGAAAGGAAAAAATTCTGGGAATAATAAAAAATACATTCAGGTAAGAAAATGAAGCCTGAACTCCCAAGTACCTAAGAAGTCATTGTGTGAGGGGATTGTTTCTACTTTTTTGATGACTGTGATAAATGTGTGTGTACAGACCTCGTTTAGATAATTTTCCTTTAGAAAATAGCACTTCAGAGCACCCTTCTCCCTCTGTTATTTGTTCTTGGGAGTCACTTTTCTCTGACAACAGCTCCTTTTTAGTCAAGCAATGTGAAACATCTGTGGGTGAATCTGAAGATTAAGCGCATCTGCATTAGTGTCAGAGTGGCCAAAGACAACACCAGAGTCACACTCACTTCTTCCTCTGCTGTGCTACAGTCCCTGAAATGTTCCTCTTTGCTCTCACCCAAGGATTTACTCCATTTCAAGCTTTGCCTTTCAGATGCACCACAGCACAGTGGCAAATACCTTTACCTGTGACATGAGGAGGAATTTGTTCACCATTTTTCTGGAAAGGCTAAAGCTGGACTCCCTATTGTTCCTATCTGGTTGAGCAGGGAGAAAAAATAAACTTGGGTTTCCAATACCTTTGTCAGCAACAGAGAAGATGATGAGAGACATATTTTATTTTAGAAATAGTTTATGGGTTTGTACCCCAGATGCTGCCATCCATTCCCCCTGGGCTTTGGCACCACGAGGCAGCACCCCAGCAAGGCAGCCTTGTTGCTCTCCATGCAGGGGATGGCATCCAGGGGACATGGTGAGGGTCATTTGGCTCCATATAAACACCCAGGGCATGGGAAGTCTGAGCTGAGCACTCAGATGACTTAAATTGGTGTGTCTAGAACAAAAATCTGAACAAAGAGCAGAAGTGTGTGGAGGGGAGAGGAAGGGAGGGTGTTGTTAAAATGCTGCTGTAACTTAAAAGAAAGTAAATGGTTACAGTGCTTTGTGCACTGCTATTTGCAGCATCATTAAACCTCCCCTGAATCCTTGCTATTGGAAACTAGATTTAGCCAGGGCCCATTATGAGCCCAGACAGCTGTACAAAATTGCCTGCTTTTTCCATATAATGATGCCTAAAATATTTAGATCTGGGTGCCTCAAATCAGGCATCTCCCTATTTACATTCCTAAATTAGAGTCCATTTGTTATTCATGACTTGCTTACCTGTGACAAATAGATTGGGTTGTTCATACAACCCATCTTGTCCTTTCTCAGAGGAATTTATTGTCATTAAATAGTCCTCATTTCCTTGCAGTGCACTGAACTTTCTGTAATGTAATCCATTCCAGAGGTTTTGACATTTCTACTTGTCTATCTCAGGTGGCACCTAAATATGAGAAAGACAGTAGCAAGATTTAGGAAGTCCTCCTAAATATCCATCCAAATTTAATAAATTGCTTTTCATATTTCTATAAAAACTCAATATTGGAATCAGTGTGTGGTGTTAGCAGAAGGTCAAGTTATGAGTTTGCTGAGGGATTACTTGCCTGCATCCAAAAAGCACAGTAAAGGAAAATGTAAAGCATTTAAAAGTATGGAAAATACACTGCAAGTATTTAAAATACATTTCAGACATGAGGTGTCAGAATTTTTCTGGCTGATTTTTCCCTGTTACAGTCATAGCAAAATTTGATCTGCTTAAGCCACTTTGCTGGCAACAACATTTTTGTTGTTCACCAAATAATGACTAAGCTTTGAGGTAGGAATACATGTTTTTTGGAAGGGAAGATAGAATACATCTTCCATGGTTTCTGGTGCTCCACACAGCCCTGTGTGTCCCAGAGAACTCAGGTGAGCCATGTTGGTGGTCATCTGGATGTCTTTCCTTCACACCAGTGTGGGTAAACAATGTACAGCTGGGGAGTGCATCTTTGGACCCTGAGAAGTGATGGAGGCTTTGCAGTAAGGGGTAGCTCTACAGTGCTGCTTCTGGGATCCACAAATTCCCTCCTTTGTGTTTGGATAGAATAAAATCCTTCCTAAGCCTCAGTATTTCCTCCCTGACCTGTCATGTCTAATATTGAGACACAGGTGTGGTGATCATAAGATCAGCATAAGCTCCTATTTGCTAGGGGCTTCCCAGCTCTCTGCCAGGTACATCTCTCCCTCTCTGGGGATGTCTGCATGAGGTCTGTTTGCAGGACTGGGGAAGCCTTCCATCTCCTCCCAGATGGACAACTGTGCCTGAATTTCCTCCTCCCCATCATCCTCATATTGCAACATCCATACCCAAATCTAGTATTTCTGATACAGTTGATGTAGGCAAGCTCAGCTTTATGTAGACATACTGATGGTGTGACTGAGGTGCTGTTGTTTGTGTTTATGCTCCCAAAAAGTCCCAGAATTCCCCTTTCACTTACCTGTGAATTTCAAGCACTTCCCAGGTAACTCTCACTTCAAACACCTGCAAAACCCATCCCTTGGGGCATCATCTGTGACTGGTGTCAGGTGCCTGTGCTGGTACCTGCCACACCCAGCATGTTCTCTGTTGTGCCCAGCAGTGTCCCCAGTGCTGATCACTCAGCCCATCCTCTCTGGCCAGGACCAAGCTGGAAGCCCATGGCTCCCACAGCACTGCAGGGAGAGGGGCAGAGCCGCTCCTCCTTCCACCTGGGGCAGGGCAGCCAAGTTTAGGGTGGGAAAGAAAAAAGAGATCATATAAATCCAAAGAAGCACTGTTACTCCATAAAATGAATGAGACATTCCCTTCAGTTGCAAAAGCTGACAACAGGAGTTTGCACAACAGGAGCAACTTCAGGCTCCAGCACAGGACCAAACACACGGGGTCCTTTCTCTTCTTGGTCAAGTACATGCTACTTTTCACACAGGAGGCTTGTTCTCCCCTCTTTGCAGCTACACACCGCCGAAACAGAAGGTATGGGCTTGTAAATATTGTGTAATTGAATCTTACTCTGTGCACTGTATGCTGTCAGTGGCACTGCCTTTTCTCCCAGTCACACATCTTTCAGCACTTGCTGCTGTGATTCCACATTAATACTTCCGTCTGCTGCTGGAATGTGGACTCACATCAGCAGCTCCTTCCAGCAATAGCACTATTAAAAATAATGAAATGTCAGGTTGTGCTGCTGTGCATCTAGATCCATTATGGAAACGTGCTGCAGGACGATAGCAGCCTGAGTCCGTCCTCCATTCGGCTTTCAGAGGGAAAGATTCAGAGAAAGACATCAATGGTTTTCAATAACCCCTGGGTTCCTGTCCATGGCTCACCTTTGCCTGAGCAGTGCTTCTCCCAAAAGATGTACAGGACAATGCTTTAGTGAAAGAGGTGCCAAACAAATCTTGATTTTCTTACAGTCTTTCTGTTGGTAGACAGAATCCCTTCTATTTTTATCCACCAGAAGTGTGTGAATTAAAATGAAATGAGAGGAGGTTGTAGGCTCTAGAAGGAGCAGACTGGCATAAGATTTCAGGAGATTGGGATAAACAGAACTAATAATGTAGGAAATTAAAATGTAATGGACACAGTACAGTCAGTTTTAAATACTGTTCACTATACTGCCAGACAGATCAATAATATTGTCATTACTGATTTCCACAGGAGATAGATGGAGTGTTGGGGAAGGAGCAACTAAATTATGTAGAAGATATGCAGGATATATTATGTAGAAGATATGCAAAGAGCATGAAGAGCCAGGCAACTGGAATTTCCATACAACATATGTGCTTGAATTCTCATAAAACAGGCTAGCCTGATTGCACAAACAAGTTCATTTCCACCTATATTATTCCTCTCACTGGGAATTCTCCACCTGCTTCCTCTAAATAATCACAAGCTGAATGAGATGAGCCTAAAGGAATGCAGACTAGGCAAAGAAAACGCTGCTTGGTAGTGACAGGGTGTGAAATATCTCTGAATTACACACAGAAATGTTCTACCCATCCCATTTGATTTGAGCCTGTGCTGGTGTTACATGGAAAACAAACCTGCCTCTCCCTCTGTGATCCCACAGCGTCTCTTGAGACAAGGATGCCTGGACTGTGTCACATACCTGTGTGTTGTATTGAATACTCACAAGTGCACAGACACACACAGGTGGACAATAGGACCTAGCAATAGCATATGAAATATATAAATGGCAGATAAAGTTGTTTCTGAGCAACATGGGATTCCAGAGAGAACCATCTTCAGATGTTTTTGTAGCTTCAGGACCATGACCCCCTTACTGAATAGGGCTGACCCACTGCCCATTCAGTATTTCTGTGTGTGTAGAAGCAAAACATCAGAGCTGCATTGCCTTGCCTACACACTCTCTGTATTCCCCAGCCACAGCCATGAGTAAAACAGACTGATCACATGAGGGCCATGAGAAGGAAGCAAAGCTGTCAACTTGTCAGAGATTTTGACTGAGCAACAACCCTCAGCAGCTAGGATACACCTAGTAACCCATGCAGATAATCAGGCAACCATCAGCAGCAAACACAGTGCAAAACAAACATTCCACATGTGCTTGAGAAACACATGATCCATAAAAAGCCCCATTCCTAACAGTGGTGTATCTAAGCTGGGCTTTATCTTGTCAGTAAGCTTATAGAGAAGAGTCAGCTCAGCTAAGGGGGGCAGTGCCATCATAAAGAACAGCAGAATCATGGCAGATAAGTAACTTCTTGCATTATTTGATGGTGGTGGGAACACTTATTTGACCAGCTCCAGCTAGAAGCATGGGAAGGATTTAATTGCTTGATTACTTGCAGCCACTGCTCTAAAATATTAGAACATACATGTTCTCAAAAACGGTATACTTCCTTGACCCATACATTTTTCTGCATAGTTAGATCCTAATATATCTTCAATCTTGGTGATAAACCCCTGAAATTTAGTGACCTTTTAACTGGGCATTGCTACCTTTGCTGTGTTTTAGATAATGTGAAATGTTACATAAGCATTTGTTACAGAAAGGGCAGGAATAGAACATAGATGAATAGAACATAGAATGTCTGAACAGAAATGGTCTCTGCAAAACATGTTCCAAGCATGTGATCCATGACCCCTTAAACTAAACAAGTTTTCTCATCAATTTCAGCAGGCTTTGGGTGCAACTAAAACTCTTGCCATCAAAGTACCTGAAAAGATTTTAAATTAATCCGACACAGGCAACTATATCAAATGTCAGACTGAAACAGAATTATAGCCATTGAGTGTCACCTTCATTCCATCTTTTAAACACATAGTGAGATGCATCCTTATTAAAGGATCATATTATCCCTTCCTCTATATATCACCCCTCAACATCACCAGTTAATCCTTTGATACTGGCAGTGGCAGTGTTTTCAAGCAGCATCCCAAATCAATGGTCCCTCCCCATGAGAGTCAGGCTAAAAATCACACAACAACCCCAGCTAGCAGCAAACTAAGCTGAAGTTACAGCAGCAACACAAAAACACACTGTCATAAAATTTACAGTCATCACAGGCACACCCCCAGGAAGAGGGATAGATATAATATTAAAGAACTGCTGTGTGATATGATAGCAAAAATAAGTCAAAGTTTGGGGAAGTTCTTTGGGAAAAGAGTAACACAATGACTTTATTTATAAGGATTTTATCAACAATAGCTATTGCCTACAGACAACTTTAAACATGAGCTACTTTAAGTGCTGAATGTGAAACTGATTTTGCATTTCATTCACAGCCACATTTTTTCTGTTTAATTTCTATGTGTTCATATTTTGAATCCTAACAGAACACTATTATTTGCCTGATGTCTCCTCAAATGTTTTTTTTTAGCTGAGAAGACACAGACTTCCAAGGTTTTAAGATACTGTTTCAGTTATTTCTTATCTAGAAATATGAAAATTATTTATTTGCATATATTTGTGGTTTGTCAGAAGTACACCAAATTGCAGGAAAATAAAAGCAGAGGAAATCACCCAGCCACTGTACAATAAGGGACTAAACTGCATACTTCAGTGCACTCCTGTTTTAGCAGAGAAATTCTGTGTGAACTTGAAGTTTAAATATTGACTGGATAGTCATAAGCAAAGGGGTTTGTAGGAAACATCCTGTTCTGTTCACTTTATTGTGAGTAAAAATAAGATCCCATAATTAATTTTACATGGCATCAAAAAAAGAAGTACTTAGCTCTCTGTCAAGAATAGTCTGTGTTTTGTGTTTCATCACAGTTTAATCAACACTGGGGTCTTTTATCCAGTCCAGACAGGAGCTCACAACAGCTCCTGTACCAATTGTGGGTATACAATTGAAAATCATGGATTTGAATTATGGCGTTGTGAAGCCCCTTACCCACATCTACAGTTTTTTAACATCTTCTTCCAAACATATATGCCTGGAAAACTTATATATTGCTTCACCAACTACCCATCTCTTCAACAGCCAGCAGAAGTGAACACAAGTTCTTCAGTCAACATGCAACATCTTCACACAGAACCTTTGCCCTGTGAAAGAATAGGGGTCCTCAGGCAGCACACAGTGCCTGGCAAAAAGGCGGCACCATTGCCCCAGGGAAGCTGGGCTGAGGCAGGGTGTGACAGACATCTTGCAGAAACCACATCTCAGAAGGTGAGACTCCCCTTCAACTTAGGGGAGTTGAAGCTTATATGCTGCAGAACACAATGCCAACCAGACTGGCTCTAATCAAGTCAAAAGCCTGTGACAAACGTCAGCCTCGGTGGAGCGTTGGTTGGGATATATCACATTAAGACAGCACTAAAGCATTAACCAAAGCAGATTCCACCCAAGCTGTGAGCAGTAAATGAACTGCCTGTGCAAGAACAAGCTCCTGAGCTTGGGGAGGTGCTGCAAGGTAGGATGCTGTCTGAATATGCCTGCAAAATAACTGAGGGAGAATGATGGAGTGAGGGGGACATTTGCTGAACGCTCACCAGTGCCACTGAGAGAGATGGAAAGAACACACCCCGAGTAAGGCACACACATAAGAAAATACATGATTATTTTGAGCACTGTACAAATAAACAAGTCACAAACAGACTTTTCCCCAGCACAGCAGAGCCAGAAGGTGCTGTTCCTGTAGCATACCACAGACATTAACACTTTGTCTGCTGGATGTGAGTGGGTTGGTGCTCTGTCCTCAGGCCGTGCTCCCACTCTGACCTTTGCTGCTGAGCTGACACTGCAGTTGCTCTGCTTGGAGCAAGACATCGCTGGCAGCACCAAGCAGCACATCACAGCTCCAGGGTGTCTGAGGCACTGACATGTAGACAAGGAAGGACTAGAGAACAACAGCAAACTAACGACATCCTTCTTGCTGAGGAGTATGATTCTGCCAAGTTCTGAATTTCAGTAATTTATTAGGACAGCATTTTTAAAAAGGGCAGCTCCACTTTTCCCTGCAGAAATAGCATTTGTTTACACCTCAGGGTCCTACTAACGGCCAGGGACCACCCATGAAAAACATAAGCCCGAGAATATTTCTGAGAAGCTCAAACATAAAATTACACATTATTTACACTGGTATTTTTGGTATCATCTGTCAACTGTTAACTGCAGAAGTTAATCCAAATAAAATGAGGATACTGTTTTGTTAATTTGCTTATGAGAAGTAATTGCAGTGCAGTGGATTACTGGTTACTGACAGCACAACAAATCAACTTCTCAGAGGGAATTATCTCCTTAGGAAGGTAACAGGGTGTCATGCAGAGCTCAGAAAGAGGCAGCTTTGAGAAAAGAACTAAAAACGATGATGGTGAGTCTGGTGACTCTCTTACAGCATCTCTTCATAGCCAGCACAAGGTGCTTCAGAGGGAGCTGCAATAGCCCTTTAAATGGGTTTTGAATCACTCTAGTTCTGTTTTAGCACAGGCAAGAGTGGTTCTGTAGACACCTGTTTCTGAGCAGTGAGCTACCACATAAAGATGGACAAGTGGGTGGGAGCAGCCACCTGCCAGTACAAAATGACACCTCTGGAACCTGCTTGAACCCAAAATTTCCCTATTCCCTCCTAGATTAGCATCATCCTGCTGGCCTGGGATTAACCTGACTGATCAGCACTGTTTTTATTTGCTATAAAACAGCAAAACAGCTCAGATGTGCCCCCAGCTAGGATTTCATAGGATATGCAGGAAAGTCCCAAGAGGTTGTCAATCTTCACTAGGTCATGGCTACCAGAATTACTCTAAAGAAGTGAGATTCATTTCACTTCACTGTACATATCTAAACGTTAATCATCTTTATCTAAGCAAGTCACCCTGGGCTCCCTTCTGACTCGGTGGAGAGAAATGGGCCCCTCCAAAAGGCAGCTCATTTCTTCTTCCCGTAGAGGATGCCTAAGATGGATGAGATGAGCTGCCTTCTGGAGGTGTCTATTTCTCTCCATTAGCTATACAGAGAGCCTGAGGTGATGTGCTTGCACTCTGATGATTAACTCACAATGTCAGAAGCTAAAGGCAGATGAATCCCACGTGCACTGCATCAGCATTTGAGCAGCCAGCCCTGCAGAGAGGAGGGATGGGGTTACAGAGCACACTGTTGATAGCCACTCTGGAGGCTCCTTCTAGCACTGCAGAGACATACCTGGTGACATGTCCAGTGACCACCTAGGAAAGAAATAGCAACCTAAATGCAAAGAATGGATCAGGAAAGGAGAAGGGCAATGCCTTAAAGAAAGACAAATGTGTGCAGATAGCAACCAGCCAACAATTCCCTGCTGGATGTTTCCTGCCCAAACCATCATGGCTCAGCATGACCAGCTATATCTGAATGATCCAGAACTGAAGGAAGGCAAACTGTGGTTAGCCCACAAGGTGTTCCACACTACTTTTCCCCATTCATCCACGGTTCTGCCATGATGGAGTTTTGGTAGACTGAACAGATACACGCACACATACCTGAGTGGATATGAAGTCTTGTCTGAAAGGCAAGTTCCTTTCCATAGCAAGACATTTGTGATATCTGAAAGGAAGCAACTCAGCAGGTTCTACAACATTTACCTACAAATACATCCAGGAAATCACTGATCAGGTTGGAGGAGTATTGCTGGGATACAGTAAGAGCTGATCCTGTTTTGGTGATTCCTCCCTACCACGCAAGCTGAGTACTTGTCCCCAGTACCACTTTGTGGAAATTGAAGAGTCCTCTTATCACCACTCAGAGCTGGCCAGATAAGACACAAAACTCTCTTGAGTACCAGCCTGGTGCCATAATTACTGACTAATGCTGCCTCTGTAGCCTGTCACAAGAACAGTTTTTGGCAGTCATTTCAGCTCCTTTCACAGTCACATGAAATTAATTTAATTAGTTTTTAAAATCTAAAGAATAATGGGATTTAATTGACTTAATGTGAAACTTTCTGGGCTGTCACTCCACCCAGCTTCCGATCAACTTGAAATCATTCAGCTGTGAGTGACTGATGTTTGTGCCTTTCATTGAGAACACTTTGTCTCAGTTAAAATCCTTCCTTCCATGCTTAATTTTTGCATAACATTGCTTTTATTTTTCAGTCTGTGTTTTCATTGTCTGGTACCCTGGATGAAGGGCTCTCCATGTGGGGCTGATGCAGCCACCTCCTGCTCCTGGAAGTTTGTTTTACCAGTAGCTGCAGTATGTTAGGGGAAGATGGGTGAGATGTAGAGTTGCTGCCTGGGACACACATCAGAATGGGGTGAGACAGCAGCAAATGGTTTTATACAATCATGCACATATCTAAATAAATACTGATGATGACCCTGCTGAAGATTATGGCCCTATTATGGCTGATGTATGAACACATGTCAGTCTTACTATCCTCCTCTAATGTCCAAACAGAAGTAAGAAAGTCTATGGAAAGTCTGAGACAGAAATTTTATTTGGCACTGATGACCATAAAAAATGCTCATTCCGTTGCTCAAAATTTGAGAAGCATATTAGCACATCATTAATGAGATCCAGAGATTAATCTTTATGTATGCCATCTTCCACTCTCATTTTAGATCATGGCGGTCTCCAGCAGTCTTGAACACACTTCACCAGAAAGCACCAGGACAAATCTCTTAAATTTTTCTATCCCTTTGGTCAAGTGGGAGAGAGAAACAGGAACAGAGGGTTAGTGACTAGATATTTTAAACCAACACTCTACATTAAAGCACAAGTTTCTATAGCTGTGCATAATAATACCAGTTCTGATTAGTGACAGCCTCATTAGAACAAAGTAGAGGTTCTTTTACTTCCATTCTTCACTTCTTGCTTTCCTTGCATCCCGTGCATCCATCCTTTCTTAGAAAAACAGAAGCTTTTTAAAACTCTCCTGGGGGAGTTTTATCCAAATTATTTGGTATGTAGGGAAACTTCCATCCTACCTATTTTGGTAGAAACTATAGTATCAAAGCTGCATTTGACAAAGTTAACATTAGTACTAGAAATTACGTCATTCTCAGAGGGAACAACTACTTGATTTTTAATCATTGATGGCCTCTAAACTCTCTCTATGGTACCTCCACAGGGTGCCTATCACTGTACAGTGTATACATTTCAAAACTGAGTGACTCCGCTCCCGCGTGCTCAGACAGCGTGAACGCTGGGACAATCCCAAAACACTCTCGCAAGTCGGCATGGTTCTCACTCCAGCCCCGCCTGCTCCGGGAGCGCATCTCCGGCGTCGGTCAGCACCGGCTGCTCAGGGGCGGACTGCGAAGAGCGGGCAAACCCCGAGCAGGCTCTCCGGGATCCCAGACAGTGCCCGCATCAGGTACCAGCCCTCGGAAACGCGCTGTCCGCCGACACACCTCTCTCCGTGCGGCTGCCCGCACCAGGCGGGCTGAGCTGCATCGGGAGCGGGCTGACCCCCAGCCGGGAGCGGGCTGAGCTCCATCGGGAGCGGGCTGACCCCCAGCCGGGAGCGGGCTGACCCCCCAGCCGGGAGCGGGCTGACCCCCCAGCCGGGAGCGGGCTGGCCCAGCGCCGCCGCCGGGCTCCGGGCAGGGCGGCACTGCAGCCGCCCCTCGCTCCAACAGGGCACCGAGAGCGCCCCCGGCAGGGGCCCGGGTAGCGGCCACGGCCGTGCCTGAGCAGCGGCAGCGGCGGCGCCGGGGAGGAGGAGCGCCGGCGGCTTGGCCACAGCGGCGGCAGCCGGGGCCGGGGCAGCTGGGCACCCCTGGGCACCGCGGTGCTCCCCGGCGGGCGCGGCGGGGCGGGGGCGGTGCCGTGTTGCCGCCGCGGAGCGAAGCCGCTACATCCTCATCCTCATCCTTCCCTCTCCTCCCCTCTGCGCGACCCCGCCGGCTCCCCCCGCCCAGAGGGGCGGGAAGGCAGCGGGCGCTGCCCGCGGTGGCGGCGCGCCCCGGAGCGGCTCCGCACGGCGTTTCTCCCCACCCCGCCCGCTGCCGCCGATAAATCCCAGTGCCGGGGGCAGCGCGGCACTTGGCGGCTGTGGCGCTGCGGGGAGGCGGCGGAGCTCAGCCCCCTCCCCGCGGCGGAGACCCCCAGCAAGGGCAAGAGGAGCCGCAGCTGCCGGAGCTCAGGTGAGCGCCCGGGGCTGGGGGCGGCGGGAGGAGGAACGGGAGCGTGCGGGGGTCGTAGGGAGCCGCGGGAGTGTGCGAGGTGCCTCGGCTGGCAGCCCCCGCTGCTGCCTCGAGGGGACCGGCTGCGAGGGGGAGCCCCGCTAGCACAGCGGCGGGAGGACAGCGGGATGCTGCCCTACGGTTTCTCTGTGAACCGTGAAGTTTTCCTTCGTGAGCTTTGAGGCGGGATCCCGGAGAGCTCCTTGGGGGCTGAGGGGCTCTGCCCAGGGCTGTGGTACCTTGGGAAGCTCGGAGAGGAGGTGAGCGGAGGGCGCACCCCACCCAGCGCGGCTTCCCCGCGCAGCCCGGTGCTCCCGTGGTCCCGGTAAAGCAGCGTACTCTCCGGGGTTGTTCGGGCATCCCCAGTCTCTATTCGCTGTGCTGTGAGGTCCTCTCTAAAGCACCTCTCAGTCGGTAAAAAGGTCGATGCTCTCCCCTTGCTTTCTCACACATGAACGGGGGCTGAATGGTGAAATGATGCACAGGATGTGAAAGTAGTTATTCTCAGTACTGTATAAGGTAGACTGTATTCCTCGCTCCAGGAATGGAGCTCCGAGGGGCGTGAAATGCAGGTGTTGAGCTGTCCATCTACCTGACAGTCCTTGTAACTCAAAACGAGCAGCAGGTGGAATCAGACCTTCACTTAGCTACAGGCTGTTCGGTCCTTCCGTATCTGGAGAGATGGCGAACAGAGAAGAGGGCTAGTTCATTTCGTTGTTTGTTAACCAACCTTCCACTTCAAGAGTGGGTCCACGGTGACTAAATAACATGCTATTAACAGCATAAGGCATTTAATCTGTGTTTAGTTATTTCCTGCTGGTTGGGAATCTTACAGAAAAAAAAAATTCAGTTTTTTGAAAAAAAAATGTTCAGTTTCAAAGGATTGGAATTGCCATGAGATCATGCATTCAAAAAACTGTGGCTGTAAGTTAAAAAAAAAAAAAAAAAACTAAAAGGAAAAACCTATCAAATCTGCACCTGTAACGATGCACTACTATCCCATAGAGAGATATGTTAAAACAGCATTGGCCCAGCAAAGTGCTTGTTAAATTCAAGTGAGGGCTTACATACCATGAGCTTCAGTGGAATTACTCAGAAGCTAAAGGTAAAGCTGAAGGCAAACGTGCTTCTGTGATTCCCCAAACCAGGGCTTAAGTACTGTTCATTGAAGTATTCAGTTGCATGAATCACAGTCATTCAAAAGTTCAAGGCAGACCAAATCAGGGAAAATGTGGACTGAACAGCATTGTCAGCCTCTCTGCACAAGAACTAGGTAATCACCAGCCCTGTGGATTTTCCCCAGGGTTTTTAGGAGGTCTCTAAGTATAGAGTGAGCTGGTTTTGACTGTCTTGAAATGTGGATTGCAACCTCCTAAGAGCCAGTAGCCCTCCATGATCATGGATTGGCTTCAGCCCACCTTTGCATTTCAGTCATCTCTCGAACACTGGGACTTGGAAGGGCACCTCTCATGCGATCTGCCCAATTTAAAAAATACAAACACACAGAAAATCTCTTATTTGTTAAAACTATGATCTCCAATTCATTTATAAGCACCAAAAGCATAGATTGTCAGGCACCAAATACACAGATAATTTTCAGGAACCAGAGCACTTGCTAGCATGAAAAAAGGACATTATGTAGTTAAGGTGTCCAAAGAGTAGAATTTATTTCTAAATAGCTTGGTAGTTCTGCAAGGTACTCTTGGATTCCTATGAAATTAGAGAAAATTGTACTTGACTGTTCCCTGTTTTTCCTCTATTGACAAAGTTCTGTGCATGCTGAAATCTGTATCCTTGGGTATCTTCCCATTTAACTCAGGATGCAGATAAATGCCTGTCTTAAGAACTTTAATGAAAGTTAAGATGTAGGTTTGCTTTTATTTAACAACTTCAGGAGTGTACAGACAGGCAGTGTTGGTTTTGCTGTTCTGAGCTTTAACCTGTTCCTGTTGATAATGTGCCTTTGTTGTTATTGGGGGCAGTTTTTGGAGCTCTTTCTCTGTAAAACCCAGCAGCTTCACCAAGTGGCCGCCTAAAGACAGTGGATGTTAGCTTTCAAACTCGTATTTCCCTGCTGATTTCTGCTGAAACCCTGGTGCCCCTTGCTGGCAATTGCATTACTTAGTAAAGAGAAAACTAGCAGCAGCTCCTTTTCTGGCTGAGGGGTTTGGATTTAACATAACCTCCCTGTAAGAATGATATGTTTAAGACATAAGGATCTCTTCCAGGACACAAAGGAAGCTGCCTCATATATTAAAGAGGGAGAAAGTAAAATCTCAATGCAAACAGCAAGAAAAGCTTTAAATCTGTTGAAAGCTATTTGGAGAGTTGCTGGTCAAACATGTGGAGTACACCAGGAGAAAGAAAAAGGTCATCAGGCCAAACTCATCTCCATCTAATTACATTAAGTCTGTCAGGCTAATCCCTGGCACAACCTGACTGAAAATATTTCTCTGGATCTCCTTTTTAAGTGACTAGTGTATTAAAAAGGCAAGCACTTCTTTCTTCACATGCTCATGTAAATATGTGTTTATGAACAGCCCTCTCAAAAGCATTTGGCCTGTGTAAAATGAAACACCTGCCCAAGATTTTACTTCTGCAAACAGCTGGTGGATTAACCCTTCTAAACCTTTTTATACAGATAAATTTGTACTTTGTGACAGTCCTGGCAACAATAAATGTGGGGTCTGTGGAGGTCACTGTGGTGGGAAGTTCAGTGGGTGCAGATGAGGTCAGAATTTGAATGTAGCTGGAGTGAAGTAGAGATGTGATCTGCAGAAGTGAGTTCAGGAAGGCCAGGTAGGGAGCATCATGCTGAGCTGGGAATAATCTGCTGCACAAATCTATGGGAAGCAGCTTGCCCGGTAGCACTTCTACCAGTAAAAAAGCACTGCTGAGATAAAGCCAGACCTTTCACAGTGCCACACAAAGAGGATTGCATCCTAGAAAATATGTGGTGGGATTTGGTCCTACAGCTCAATGTAGGAGGGGTCTTGGTTAAAGGAGTTTACTATCTGGGACACAGCTGTGTATTGCCTGGTAAGGGTGGAGGGAAGGGCTTAAAAACATGGTCTGAGGGAAATTAATCAGGCTCTTTAACCTCAAGACTGAACTGAAGCAGGATGTGCTTGTAGCCTTCAGATTTATAAGTCTGCTCCAAAAGGCAGGGAGCACCTCCTGCTCTGTGTGCAGCCTGTATGGACTCAAGCCCCCCTGTAACCATGGTGTTTGACTGCTGAGAATCTTCCCGTAAGGAAGCAGCAATTGTACTCCTATCTAGGCAAGGAAATACCCTGAAAGAGTCACAGGCTATATCCTTAGATATCCTGGGCTTGGGTAGGACTTGGCAAGGGTGTTTTTGTAACAGGCAGCTACTCCTACAAAGGGTTATTTTATTTTAGTCCCACAGACAGCAAAGTCATCTTGGGCAAAACAGTTTGGGCTTTTACATTATACAGAAATGCAATAAGGAAACTCATCAGCCCCAACATCTAACTCCTCTGATCATGTGGAACTACCCTTTTTCTTACTGCTTTCTCAAATGTACACTGGGAACAAGGAGTCAAAATGCCCAAAGTAAGGCCACCCAGTTGAAGACAAGGCTTAACCTTACAAATGGCAGTTGCCAAGGCTGTGGCTGCTGCACGGGGCTTTCTAAATGCCAGTTTTCCCTCTTGTATTTGCTGGCTGGATCCTTTAACACAGCTGGCAGCTTCTTGGCAATACATAGTCTGCCTGCTCTCCCTGGACCTGCAGGGAAACACCTCACCACCTGACTGCTGGGGGCAGGGGGCACATCCATTCCTGCTTGTGCTCTGGACACCATCCACATTGCCAGAGTTTCTGTCTCCATCTCCTATAAGTACCCATTGCTGGGTGCTTCCCTTCCCAAAGGGCCTGTGGGACATGGGGTACAGCTTCTTCCTGCTCAGCCCCATCTTGCAGAAAGACACAAAGGGACAACTCTTTTGGGAGCAGGCAAATCAAGTATTTGTCTGTTGCAGAAGCTTGTAACAAAATTTCCTTTAAGGGTCACCCATGTTCTCTCAGGGGTCTGTCTGGAATCATAAAAATGAAGGAGTTTTTGGTGGCACCCAAACCATCATTCAGTCTGTGCGGTACTATCAAAACACAATTAAATATCACATATATCATACACAGTGGTACCATATCAGGAGCTCATCAAATTCAATTTAAAATGTTTAGGGGGCAGCATATTGCTAGTCCCCAGTACTGTCACTTGGTTACTACCACTGGACACCCTGCTCCTTTACACTTCTGGCCAAATGCCATGGCTTCAGCCTGGCAGGGAACAGGATGCACTGAGACCTTTAGCACCGCATTTGCAGAATTATCCCTTTGTCCCTGCGAGACTTTCCAAGTTCAGATATCCTGGAGGAATATCATGCTGACAGCTTCTAATTATGCTACTGGTTGATTTACCAGTTTTTGCTCTTTTAAGAGCTAGAAGTCAAGGAAGGGCAGAAAAAATCCCTTCCCTGAGCTCACATTTCAGGTGAAGTGGCATCTCTTTAGCAGAGCCTTTCAGAGGAGGGGAGTAACACACATCCAGTTCTCCAGGATGGACAGCCCCCAGTCCCAGCATGGGCTACCTGACCCCTTTACTGTTTCCTGTCCCTCCAGACACCCTCTTTTTGCCTCTGGGTGTTTTTGCAGCTACCTGTGCTGTGGCAGTATCTCAGAATTTTTGACTTTCAGTCCAGGGCCCAAATACACTGACTAGTTCCAAATCCACCTCTTTTTTTTTTTTTTTAATCTGTTTGGAAAGATTTTTGCTTATACTTCTAGCATAAGCAGCACAAAAAGTCAAGATAGTTATAGACCTACACATTTATTTACTTTGGGATTAATGTATTCCTCTCCACAAGCTAAATTAGACATATACTCCTATTAAGGTTTTAGTGGTTCTGGTTTTCTTTTTTTTATTTCTTTTTTATAATCAAGAAGGCCAGGCTATCTGCTATCCCAGACAGCAATTGCCATCTGCCCTGCTGTTCTGTTCTTTCATCCCTTTTTTTTTTCCCTTCTTTTTTTTTTAATACCCATTATAAATAACCATTTCAAACTAGGATAACAGCATACAAATGGGGTCCCACATAGCAAAATGCTCTCTTGAACTGTGTCCCATGGACTGGACCCTGTGCTGTCTTCCAGTGTCTTTCCTGTAGGAGACAAATTTGAAGCCAAGCATGTAAACTGAAAAGCACCATTCAGAAAGATTTATGATCCTGTTTCATTAGGGATGCATATGTGGAATTATTCCCTGCCTGAAAGCACTGACTCAGAGCTCACATGTAAATTGCCAGGATAATTCCACTATTCCATGTTTCACAGAATTGAACATTCTGTGCCTTGCTTCAAGTGTTTTGTTGATGAAAATCTTTCAATTTTCTTGTAGAGAGAGTTTGGTAGACTGTTGAGCTGTAAGTATATTGTCCTGACTTACAAACACACAATGACTGCCAGTCAAATTAATGTCTTAATTTTAAACTGGACAGCTTCCTATCAACACCACTCTGTTCTTGCAGTACTGCTTTTGAGTACTAGCATTTCTCATACATGTGAAGTTCTGCATGAGAGGAAATACTTAGAAGCTAGCAAAGCTGTATCCATGTTGTGTCTTAGCTTCCTATCCCAAAATATTCAAAGGTGCAAAACCTAAGTTGGCTGCCAAGCAAGAAGACCTTGTCATGAGTGTGGGTGATCATAACACACAGGCATGATTTACATGTTTATACAGAAAATAACTTAATTTTTATCTGTTTACAATGACATTTCATTAGAGAACATTAAAACAAAGTGCTTTTTAAATTGTTGAAATAGGTTAGTAGTTAGTGTCCAGTTTGGAAATGAGTGAGGTCTGAAATGAGTGAGGGTTACAAGCGGGCACACATATGTTTTGTAGTTATTTATTATATATAGTTATTTTGATTCTGCCAAACTTGTTAGGGTCAGAACAGTCTGACCAGTGTGAAGTGGCTCAGCTGGGTTCATGCTGCACCCAGCTCTGTTTGACACAGCTTGCTGTGTTGGCTGTCACTGCTCAGGTGGTTTTCCATACAATTCATGTTTCCCTGAGTTGTGACAGTCAAATATCCACTTTTCTCTTCCAGGTGAGACCAATGCCTTTCTAGCTGTTATATTTCATAGGCCAGCATAAAGCAGGCAAGTTGTCTTGCAGAGTGGTAAATATTTGATAAAACTGCTTTGTATGGTGCGAGTGTGAATTCCGCAGTGTGGAGACAGCTAAAAATTAAATTATGCTGTGCATTATCTCCTTGAAATAAGAGTCCAGATTATCACTGGTTTTGTTCACTGGAGTGAAATAAAGATCTGAAATTCCTGAACAATTGGACACATTATACATTTGGTGCTGATCTGAATAGGAACACTCACCTGAGTTACAATTGCACTTTGCTGCTGTATTTCAAACAAGAAACCAGAGAAATTTCTGCACAGAATTTTTATTACTATTATTGTTAAAGAAGAGCCCTGCATTTAACCTCTTAGTTACGTTGATCTCTGTCCTGAGGAGTTTGAAGCAAACACAGGCTTTCTTTTCTCCCTGGTGGCTGCAGAAGTATCTGTGAAAGATGCACAAAATGGAGAAATCTTCCATGAACAGCAATTATGTCAAAAGTACTCTGAAACCTTCTCATATTAAATAGAAATCGACACTTCTTAATGACTTAGTG